>NC_133867.1:12718799-12745885 GCF_044706935.1 Curcuma longa | reverse complement strand
CGTGTCACTCAGGCGCCCCGGAGTACTAAAAGAACCCTATCCCCTGTCACAGGATATCTTTTTACGGACCTCTCCCCAACAACGGATGATCGCTAACTATCCCTCATAAGAATTAACTATGAATTAAGAAACCCTCGGAAACTCGCCCGGTTCAAGGCATTCTTCCTGTCACGAAGCGCCCCGGTGTACGGCCTAATGATTCCTCAATCCACAATCAATCCCTACCCTCACGGATTCATACACACACAATTTATCATTCAACACATAAGCATAAATCCACAAAGCAATAGACAATTATATCATTGAAAACGGTAGATTAATCAAATCCAAAGTACAATCATCCAGTACATCTGATTTATCCTACATCCTAGAATCTAGGAAACTACTCCATAGCGTGGAGATTACAAGCTAAAGGAAGGAAGAGATACAACAATGAAGTGCAGGAAATAAGACTTATCTTCTTCCTCAGACTGCAAACTCTGCGTAGATGGGAAGAGGATGGAATGGAGCAGTCGGATCGGTGGATGGATCGTCGAATCTCACTCCGAAACAGAAGTCGGTGGCTCTAGAACAGCTCCGGTGGCTCTCCAAGGTCTCCCCCCTTCTTAGGTCACTAAGAGGACCTATTTATATGCAGGTGCCGTGGTCAGCACGCCCCCCGCTCACATGGCCGTGCCTCCCAGGCACGGCCCAGTGTAGGCATAGTCACTGGAAGAAGGCACGGCCGTGCCTTTGGGGCACGGCCTTAAGCAGTCAGGCTTCTGTTCAGGGGCACGGCCGTGCCTTTGGGGCACGGTCCAGACTTGGCTTGTCTCTGTTTGAAGGCACGGCCGTGCCTGTGAGGCACGGCCACAGCCTGACTCTTCTCCTTTTTCTGGACACGACCGTGTCTGTGAGGCACGGTCAGCTACTGGGACCCTTCTGTTTTGACACACGACCGTGCCTGGTGGGCACGGCCAACAGCAGATGCTTCCTTTAGGTTGGAAACACGGCCGTGCCTGTGAGGCACGGCTAAGTCTTGTCTGGCTTCTGTTTCAAAGCACGGTCGTGTCTGGTAGACACGGGGTGAATAGCGCGTGTCACTTTTTCTTTTCGTTCGTTAACTATCAAAAATACTAAGCAGCGGATTAGAGTAAAAAGCAGGGGACACGCGGGATTTTACTTGGTTCCTAACCCCCCAGGGTTAGTACGTCCAAGGCCTAATCACGGGAGGCGCCCGTCCACTAGTGGTCTCCTTTCCGAACGTCGTTCGGAGGCGGAGAAACCCGTCTTACAGTCCAATAACAATAATAAATAACTGAAATTAAGATAGGAATAAAAGTAATCAAACACTTTTGCCGTTCTGGAAGTCCTGAGCGCCCCGCACTCCTCCTGGATCTTCCCCGGTCGCAAGCGTCTGGCCCCGTTCGCGTTCAAGAGCACCACTAATTGAGCAGGGAACTTTTCTGGCTTCAATTGCTTGTTTCTGCACGTTCACAGCCTTATATACTGCTCCTGAGTCGACTCAGATGCCCATCTGGGTCGACTCCAGCTGACGTGGCAGATAAAACTTTATCCTGCTCGATTCTGCTCGTTATCTGCCGCCCGAGTCGACTCAAATGCACTTCTGAGTCGACTCCAGCCTCTTGAGTCGACTCCAGCCCGAATCTGAGTCGACTCCAGAAACCTTTTTTGTAGATCTCTGAAAGGGCTTTCCAACGCATCTGACCGTGCCTCGTTTGGAGTCCTGAATCAAAAGTTATGGCCGTTTGAAGTTGACCCTGCATTATGGTTCCTGCAAAACAAGCATTAAAACAACCAAGCCAACCTAGCTTTACCTTGTGGGTCTAACTTCGGATTTCTACCGAAATCCTGGGTTAGTTTGACGTCTCCTGTTCCACTCTGGAAACGCACCCTTACCCACTCCACTCAGGAGAATTTATGCCAACCAAGTCCTCCAGACTTGTTGGACTTGTGCTCGGCTCTGTCTTTGCCCCCCAGGATTTGTACTGCAACTGATCCTCCTGATCAGTCCAGCCCTCAGCTGCAGCTTGGTCCTCCTGACCAGGCCCAGCTCTCTACTGCAACTTGGTCCTCCTGACCAAGTCCAGACTCTACCTGGTGCACTTTGACTCTGCCAAGACTTCCGCCTGATCCTCCAAATCAGGACTTCCCTTTGCCTAGCCTACAACTAGGACTTTGCCTTGCCCAGCTTCACTCACTAGGACTTCCCTTGCCCAATCTTCCAGATTAGGACTTCCACTGCCTAGTCCAACCGACTAGGTCTTCTCGCTCACTTCCACACATCCAAACATCAAGTCCTGTTTGGATCAACCCTTGGTCAAACTGACCGACTTAGGTGTATTATCAAACATCGAAACTCTAGGCAAGATCTTAGTGCATCTTGCACCAACAATGAGGAGCGTGATATAAAGCTTGGTCGGGCCGCGTGGGAGGTGAGAACAAAAAAATCCTAGCTCCTCCTGATTCCTCTTCTTGCAATCAAAAATCCCAGGCTGACACCGCTCAGTGTTGACTATGAGAGGCAAAAATAGCAATTCTTGCCAGATCTCCTTCCTCTCTTCTGATCTCCAGCCACCACATACCCCGTAGCCTCCCTTCACTATCGGATCTCGCCACCCAGCCGTCAGAGTTGCTGTCGAGATGCGAGGTGGTCCTGATCCTCCAAATTAGGACTTCCCTTTGCCTAGCCTACAACTAGGACTTTGCCTTGCCCAGCTTCACTCACTAGGACTTCCCTTGCCCAATCTTCCAGATTAGGACTTCCACTGCCTAGTCCAACCGACTAGGTCTTCTCGCTCACTTCCACACATCCAAACATCAAGTCCTGTTTGGATCAACCCTTGGTCAAACTGACCGACTTAGGTGTATTGTCAAACATCGAAACTCTAGGCAAGATCTTAGTGCATCTTGCACCAACAATCTCCCCCTTTTTGATGTTTGACAATTTCTTAAGTTAATATAGGTCAGGGTTTAATTTTCTGGGAGAAATCTATATTATTAACTTAAGGTCCCTTCTCCCCCTTTTCATACATCAAAAAGATTTAATATTTTAAGTCCATTCTCTCTTGCACCAACAATAATGGTAATGCCTATGGTCACGCCTAAGTCTTGATAATTCTTGAAAGACCATAGTAGATTGTAAAATTATTTTTCAGGGTGATTTTCAAATAAGTTTGGAAACATAAATTTTGTATTAGATTTTCAAAACAGTTTTCAAACTTAAGTTTTGAAAGATTTGTTTAAAATAGTTTTTCAAAAGAATTTTCAAATAATTTTTCAAAACCCAATTTTTGTAATATAATTTTGATTTTCAAACTAGATTTTGAAGATGTTTTTCAAATTAGGTATTTTTGAAAAATAGGTATTTTCAAAAGTGTTTTGCAAAATATGTGTTTTTTGAAAAACTAGTTATTATTCTTTTAAGTCCGAATCTCCCCCTTAACCCAACACATCCTCAGGGCTCTTTGTTGACCACAAAGCAATCTCCCTCTGTGTCTAAGGGTTTGACTCAAATTCAAAGAATAATGGATAATAATTTTTGAAATAATTTTGAAATAATTTTTAAAAGTATTTTTAAAATAGATAGTTTTTGAAAAACTATTTACTATTCTTTTTCAAGATATTTTCAAATAATTTTGTAAGAGTTTTTAAAATAGGTAGATTTTTGAAAAACTAATAATTATCCTTTTAATTCAGAGTCTCCCCCTGAATCAGACACGTCCTCAGGATTCTTTGTTAACCACAAAGCAGCTTCCCTGTGTGTCTTAGGGTTTGACCCAGAATAAAAAGATAATTTTTTCCTTGTTCTAGCTGATTTCAGGGGGTAGTTGAAGTGACTGAGGGTCTTGAGTCATGAGCCTTTTCAATTCTTGATCTTAAGAATAAAATGATCTATTTTATATTATGGATGATTGGTTACGCAGAGACCGTTTCGTTTTGTGGGTTGGTCCGGCCTACCTATTGCTCTTTCCTTGTGCTTATTTTGCTTTAGGAGGTTGGTTTACAGGTACAACTTTTGTAACTTCATGGTATACTCATGGATTGGCAAGTTCCTATTTGGAAGGTTGCAATTTATTAACCGCTGCAGTTTCCACTCCTGCGAATAGTTTAGCACATTCTTTGTTGCTACTATGGGGTCCTGAAGCACAAGGAAATTTGACTCGTTGGTGTCAATTAGGTGGTCTGTGGACTTTTGTTGCTCTTAATGGTGCTTTCGGACTAATAGGTTTCATGTTACGTCAATTCGAACTTGCTCGATCTGTTCAATTGCGGCCTTATAATATAATGCAATCGCATTTTCTGGTCCAATTGCTGTTTTTGTTTCCGTATTCTTGATTTATCCACTTCTGAATTTAAGACAATTTTTAAAGAAATTGAGAACCATTAAATTACAATAAATTATTACCCGCACATTTGAAGTCATTTTTAAATTTAACTCATGATGAGAATAGAGAGGAAAATCAATAGAAGATTCATAGAATCCAATTTCATATAATAAATTCATTGAATTAGAAGATAATCTTGAAACACATAATTATTGAAACCTTTAAGACACCAATTAACAATTTCACAAAGAAAAGAAGCTAACCCTAAAGTTGCTTAGAAACCTATTGAATTAAATAAATAGGACCTATTAAATAAGGAGATCCTCAATTATGGAGTAGGGAAAGTGACTAGTAAGCTAATAATAAGATAAACTCTTAAACAACCCAAAGGATTAACAATTCATGAAACTTTAAGATAATCCAATATTAAATTCTAAGGTTTAAGAACCCAAATTATAGAATAATAAATAAAAGGAAGAAGGGGCCCGCTTAAGAGCAAGTTAAACGTATCCTTTCCAATTACCCTTTTTCTTGTGCCTACAAGGCGAACGAGAGATTCAATTCAGTTTGAGGCCTGTATATAATATAACCCTAAAATAAATATAAATTCAGATCTTTCTACGTTTTTCATAGTTTCGGATTAGTCGTAAATAGCCCCAAAGGCTAAGGAGATAAATAGCCCCAAGAAGATAAATAGCCCCTTTGGCGTAGACTAATCAGCCTGTATATAATATAAGATAAGTACCTCGGCTACGCAGAGGCATATAAATAGCCAAAGGGGCTATTTACGACTAAGTAGACTAACTGTATATAATATAAGATAAGTACCTCTGCCACGCCTCCTTAGAGTCGAAAATAGACCCAAAGGCTATTTATCTTCTCTGCATAGCAGAGGTATTTCCTTTTTAGTAAGATGGTTTATTCTACGCCTTTGGGGCTATTTATCTCCTTAGCCTTTGGGTCTATTTTCGACTCACAAAGAGGCATAGCAGAGGTACTTATATTATAGTAAGGCGGATTAGTCTACTTAGTCGTAAATAGCCCCTTTGGCTATTTATATGCCCCAAAAATATAGTAAGTTGTAGCAGAGGTACTTATCTTATATTATATACAGTTAGTCTACGCCAAAGGGGCTATTTATCTTCTTGGGGCTATTTATCTCCTTTTGCAGGCACGCAATTATACTGGTAATAATTTGCTGCAAAGCGACGTAAAGAGAACGAGCAAAGCGACTAAGACGTGGCGACGTTGAGGTTGAGTTATAGTTATATAATATAATTAATAATTCATCGAATGCGACGTGAAAGAGTTCATTTTTAAAAGGATGTGGACTCTGGCCTAAACGGACAGGGAATGAACACTTAGAA
Organism: Curcuma longa; assembly: GCF_044706935.1. Lineage (NCBI taxonomy): Eukaryota > Viridiplantae > Streptophyta > Magnoliopsida > Zingiberales > Zingiberaceae > Curcuma > Curcuma longa. Next base: position 12,740,190 of record NC_133867.1, on the reverse strand, counting down.
ACTGAAAACGCTGTTTTTGTTTTCCTATTTAGTTTTCGGACTCTGGCCTAGAATGAACTTCTTCTTTAACTTTATTCGACCCTGCTCGAAACCTCTTCTTATTTAAATTGAAATAAAAAGCTAACGCAAGAACTCTTTAAGCAACTTTGACTCAAGATATGAAATCTCTTTTGTCTCTTTCCGAAGGGTGTGTCCTCTCCTTAAATTATTACCAGTATAGTTGCGAGCACTCCGTCCCTATCCCGTGAACAAAACCTTCTGGTTAAGGTTAAGGACACGGGCTCATCATTTCCGAACCCCCATACCTCCTATCCGGGAGGGAGATAAGCCCTCGGCACTAAGACGTGTTCAGTGGTAATGGGTGTGGGAGCCGTTTAGCATCCTCTCATTCTCCTTCGGATAGAAGCACTGTACTGTAGTTTTCAATTCCGGTCTCAAAAAAAATTATGAAAAGGCTTCAAAAGACTCCGAAAAGGCTTCAATCACACTCCAACTTTGACTCAAGCATTTTCTTATGTTCCGCTTGAAAAAGAGGCCCTTACTATATATTTCATTGCTTCGCCTAAAATAAATATAATAGGAAATTGAAAGTCTAATGATGAACTTAACTACTTAAATAACTACTTAAATTAAAGGATTTGAACCAGCCGTATGAAAGCTAGACTCTGACCGATGAGAGGTGTTCAGTCATGAGTCAAGTTGTTGTTCCACTCCTTAATCTCGATGCGAAGAGAAGAATAGCCCAGTTTCATGTTTAATAAACAAGGGACCATGGCATCAGTTTACTTACTTCAACGAGTTGGTTTGGTTTGCGAAGCAACTTCCTACTTCAACGAGTTGGGGAGCGAAGCAACTTCCGGTAGCGTACGTCCGGTAGCGTACGAGCGTAGAGTTTGGGACAAGAGCAACAACCCAAACTGCACTTTTGACTTTATATATGAATATACTTGTGAATAACTTTTGACTTTATATATGAATATACTTTCTTTAATCAGTGTGCTAGTGCTAAAACAGTTCTTTGAGGAAAGAATCTACTCTTAATGCAAAGGGGACAGACCCTATCACAACAGAAAGAGCTCATTAAGCTGGTTATCTAATTCTTTATTCTCTTTGTACGCTGAAGGGAAAGAATCAAACTCCACTACGGGTTCCGGAGAGGGAATGGCATAAACTACCGAACCTAAAGCAGCTATTGTTCATGTTCTATTCGGGTAGGTTCGGAGATAGATACTCGACCTATAAGATGAGTGCCCCGTTGAGTTAAGGTTTGGAAAGGGAATGGAACTCACTCTGTGCCTCATCTCTTGAACTCACTGAAACCAAGCCAATGGAGATTGCCGGGTATGAACTCCTCCAAGTATGGTTACGCTCCGAGCAGACCAGCAGATAGTTTGGATGGACCTCCCCGTCGCCCGAAGAAGCGGTTGATCGAGTAGGTAGATGAGGTTAGCGCATGTTCGTAGTGATTGCCCCGGATAGAGGAAAATAGATTGGTACGTTTTCCCTGAGATTTGGCCCACCAATGACTACCTACTCCCGCCCGGTGCCTGAACCTTGCTCGTTTACAACCGGGAGAGACAATAGAGATACACCCGAACGAAAGAGAAGGAGCCTTTATGGCTTGGCTAAAGCTGGTCACCTTTGCATCTCGAAGAAAGGGATGGCACCTCTGCTTCAGGTGGTCACTTCATATTATTCTCCTGAGCTCATGGGATTGACGTAAGGGGGTAAGAAGGATGTTTCATTGATCAATCAATTCGACGGGAAGAGCGGAACCCAACCCCTGAGGAGAGGAATAGGGCCTCTAACGCCTAAAAAACCGGAATACAAGCCTCTAAGGTGTGCCTTTCTTACTCCTTTTTCCGGTATCTCATACTCGAATATACGCCTTTCTTTAGACGGCTCACGCTTCTGGCCTATATCTGTGAACCAGATAGGAGTTTCGATTGGAATAGTCTCCCTTTCGATGCGAACCTTAGGTTATAGATAACCTTGAGTGGCCCATCAATGTTGAATTGAGAAAAGCGAGGTTCTTTTAGAAAAGAGTCATTGAGAAAGAAATTCAGGTTTGGGATCTTTATCAATCCATTCTGGGGCCCCCTTCCAGGGCATTTCGGACGATATAAGGTGCTGCCGGAAGTGGAGTAAGCAAGGAAGCTACGCCGCTTCTTTCGTCGGATTGATTGATTGATCGTCCCTCGTGCCTGGGAGTTGAAGCGCTAGTTCCGCATCCCACCGGAAATCCACCGCTCTGAAGAAGCCGCTGAGGAAGACCCTAGTCACCCGACTCCGAATCAGTCCTTCCCTCTCGTCAGAAGCTATCGTCCCTTCTACCCTTACGTAAAAGAGAATCAATGGTACCGGAGTCGTGAGCAAGAACCGATTCTTTAACATCTTATTCAACCTCTCCTCCAATCGCAGGGGTCAGTTCCCAAGTACCTCATTGGCCTTTCTTGCAAGAGATAGGCATTGCATTATTACGATATCCCATCCCCCAATCTTCTCTTTGAGAAAGCAGTTGGGGATTCTCAAGCTCTATGCCATCTTATTATACCGCTAAAAATAAAGAAAGCCCATTACCTTAATCAATCCCGGCGGCGCTATAAAAGCACCTCACGGCCCTATGCCTTGAAGTCTGATCTCAACGCCTAAGTGGGCACCTCTTCTCAATTCAAAGAAGCGAGAGCCTGCAACCGAAGCGGCTCATCAAGCACATTAGGAAGAGAAAAGGCCCCGAGCGCTAGCTTTAGCTAACTAATTCATATACGGATCAGGTTAGAGAAGAATGACCCGAGAGATCGAAATAAAAGATTCGAGATCCCATGCATGAAAGAAAAGACCAAAAGCCTCGGCCAGGGGAGGAGGGAAGGTGTCTAATCCCGCGGAATTCTTTGTAGTTGGAACGAATGCAAGGCGAAATTATGAATCAATAAGGGGGGTAGGATCTCCCTACCTAAAGTACCCGAATGGAATGCATAAAGTCATTGATATCTTTTCAAGACAAGACTCCGGCCACTACTTATGCTAATGATTCATGTTGAGCTGCCGGCCTAGAAGTAGTAGTTCCCGGGCATTCTTAAATATTAAACTAGCGTAATCTCCCACCAGCAGGATGGAATGATAGTCTTTTTTAAGCTTAGCGGATGGGGTCTATCCTAAGGAGGACGGGGCTCAAGCCCTACAGTACAGGTCGGTCAACCACTACTCTAAATGCAATTCCTTTAGCTGACATAAGATAAAGAGTCTCTTCCCCAGCGAGCTTATTATTAAGCAGCAGCCTCTGATCTGACTGAAAAAGGAGAAGTTCACTTTAGCAGGCCTCCTATCCTGTAAGGAAAGGCCCGCTATTCCTTCAGAAACCGGGAATCAGCGCTGTACAACCATCTGTACTTCTTATCCGGGCTTGTCGAGGTGGGTGGGCATAGTTGAGCATAGCATTTGCCGGAAAAGGCGGGAGGTCTGGTGAATGATATCATTCGGAAAGAGATGCGCCTAAGGAAAGGAAGGCTATTAAGTCGGATTTATTAAAGGCTGGCATAAAAGAAAAGGAAGGTCTCTTAGAAAAGCCCTCTACTTATGTATAAACTAAATCAAGGGATAGTCAATAAGAACCCGAAGGCGAAGGAAGAGCGTATAGTTTGTTGGCTTACTTTAGCTACAAGTAAATAAGGTAAGGTAACTTAGGGACGGACCAAGGGAAGGGGTAGCCCAACTATTCGATTCGAGCTATAGAGAAAGGCCCAATTAGACCAAGGATCAGATAGGCAACTGAGTTTCAGTTTAAGAATTGGATCAAATCTCACTAGAACGAGGTTCAGTTCAAATCGGGTGGAAGAGAGCGGTTTAGTGGCTTTGGGGAGTCCATTGCATCAAGAGTATAGAGATTGATTGGGCCCAAAGACCCTTTTAGCAAACCAGGAATATAGTGAACAAAGAGGTATCCAAGTTGCTCCTTTTTTCAGGCTTGGCGAAGGTGTCTGATCCACTAGCTCTCCTCCCCTACTTTATGAGAGACTTTAGGAACCAACATAGCATCATTGAGATGAAGAACATTGCCAGAACGAGATGAGAAAGAGATCGTACCCATGTCTGAAATAGAGAGTAGGGTGTGGTCACCGGTGAAGACGACACTTTTGCCTTGGTATGGTGAGGATGAGACAAATGCTGCCGGATTGCTCGTCTGGGGAGCCCCAGTCTAAATGTCCAAAAATGGAGAATCTAGCTTGGAAGATGAATGCATAATACCCACGTGATGAGTTCTTTGATGCGGAGCAAAACTCGAGTTGTAACGCTGTGGACATACGATAGCCATGTCTCCAGAGAGAAAGAAAAGTATACATACCCAAGTCAATCATAGAGGAGAACCCAAGAGACTCCCATAGGATTGCTTCTGCTGTTGATAAGAAGACCGGTGCTTTAGGTTATGAACCTAAGGCCAATTACTGTTATTTGGAATATACTTCCCATAGATCTGTTGGGGGATTTATGTCGCCATAGATCTTTGAACCCTTTCTGGGCACTGCACTTGAAGCACTGATGCACGAACTGGTACTGTTGTTAGTCACACAGTGACAGTTGCTGTGAGAGTAGCGTGGCAGGGAGCACACTTGACAGGAGATAGGCAGAGGCGGTAGATAGAGAAAGAGGCAAGCCCCCTAATTACAAATAGAGTGTGAGGGCGACAGAGAGATCTTCTTTTTTAAATGGAAGAATGCCCCGGAAAGACCGACGTCGGTCTTTCCTTCCCGCCCTCAGAGCTCGACGGGATGCCTAAGAGCAACGGATTCTTCCTTCCTGAACCTGAAAGAGCCTATTCGAGAACAGTAAGAGCGGATTCGCCGTAAACAGATGTCTCATTGTATCTGTAAACCACTGCTTATGGCCTTCTTTAGTATGGTGACCTCGCCCCTACTCTTGAAAGCCCCTAACTATTAGTAGAAAGACTTCCACGACCCCCGTGCTTTCATCATGGTCCGCCTAACCAGCCCATCTTTATCCAGAGAAGCAACCGCTCGCTCTAAATCTGTCCCTTCAGTTGTGTGCGATTCACACGATCACGAGTCTGCTCCTGTCGAGCCGCACTAGCCTACGGGTTCTTCCCACTAGCGCCTATCTAATATCCGATTCCACTTGAGCTTGGATTGCAGCTTTTCCTATCTCTTGATTCTGTATAAATACAGTCCCAGTGTTGGGCAGAGCTCAAACTCAAAGTACCCTTTCGCTGGAATGCTTGCTTGAATCTAGCTACTCCCAAACAAAGGAATTTCGCACTCTATACGGTATGGCTACACGGTAGGGGAAAGAATGAATTACAATAGTTCACAAAATGTTCCAATGCTCTGTCATCTTGGTATGTCAAGACTTCCAGGATCATGACTCTCACTCTAAATCCTTGGATTTGATCATCCTGGCATGGGACAACTTAATCACCCTGGATCACCCTCCTGTGCCTCAATAGATCCCGTTTGGACCTCGTTGAAAGTAACTCACCCTATTCACAAGACCGAAAGAGGATCCCCCCTGGGCTAATCACTCTTCACTATAAGGTTCAGAGAATGGTCAAAATGGGAATTCTTTATCTACAACCGCCTTCCCCAACCAGAGTAAGGTAAGGGTGGGGTGCTACCGAAACTACTTATTGAGTCTCTCTGACTAAGGACATAGCTAGAAGATCTACTACTAGTGCTTTAGCCATAGTCTTCCTTTGTCTCTGCAGGATCTATTGATGGATCATGAGCATCAAAAAAAGACAAGACTGATTATCTTAGGAATAGACTGACTGAGTTCACCTACCAACCAAGATGAGATATGCCGCTTAAGTACCAATAGTGAGAGAGGCAGGTATCAGCTAAGTTCAGTGTAAAGCGGGTTACGGAATCAGATTGACATTCTTTGTTCTATAGTTCCAATGTCCAATCTTCTAGGTTATCAAGCATCATATCACGAGACAAACCCGGTTGATCTGACCCTCTGAGTCTTCCTATCGTTCGATGGAAAGCTCGAGAAATGGCATTACACTACTGGTCTTCTTTGTGTCCCATCATGGAGGTACCCACTATTCTCTTCTACACCGGTATAGCAACTAAAAGAAAGTGAATCCGGCAGTAGTAATGCTGTGAACTTATGAACCACCTCTCGTTTGATAGGAGCTACGAGAGCATCCATTCTGTTAGGCTGAATTTATTGGAACCGTTGTTGTTTTGCCAGTTCATTACTCTTCCACCGTATAAGGTGTCTCTAGCCGACTTAAGAGCCTACCTTTCCTTTAGAGCGATCTCCCGTGGTTCTCAATGTGACCCACGAATACCACCCACAGGGAGTGGATCAAAGAGTTGTAAACGGCAGTTCCATATCGAAGTTAGGTTGGAAGCAATTAGTGGTTAATCGATGGGAACCATAAGGAGATGTAACTCATGTACCTAAGTAGAGTTGTTAGTTTCAGTGTATTGTACCAGTATAGCTTAGTCCTTATCTCGCTCATACCAAGAAGGAGGAATACGGCGCTTACTGGAGATAGAGCTGGAAAGGCTATGTAGGGGTAAAGGTAATCGACCTATTCGCCTAGTGGCAATCTTTCACAGGAGCATAGTTGGTCAGGGTACATGTGGTCTAAGACCTATTAGCGTACCGGATATAGCCAAGTAGTTGGGGAGGTTCACATCGACAGGTACAATCTCATTCCGGTGAAGGTGTTCGAATTTACGGGGGTTGGGCAAGTTGGGACAGCCTTCGAGGCGGACTTCCCCTTCTCCCGCTTCTCAAGGAGGGGACTCTCTCTCCCAGGTAGAAGTAAGCGAACTACTCCTTCCCTCTGCCTTAGCCTTGCCTCCAACTGCTTCAATAGCTTCGGTTCATTTTGCTTTCCTAATGGCCCTTACTCCCACAACATATGAAGAAACTTAGGATGAAAACACTTTCACTCCTATTAACTAGAAGGGTGAAAAAGAGCTAGGTGCTGTAGGAGAGTTAGCCATTCAAGAGCGGATAAGGCTAAAAGATCAAAAGCTGGGCTTGGCTTATTCTATTCATCTGCACCACCTGACAGAGATTCGTTCACTGCCTCGTAAGCCTAGCCAGATGGATGTTCTCACCAATCAATAAGAAAGAATGGATAGCCTTTCAACAAGGGATTCAATAGCAGATTATTCTCTGCCTCTATACTAGTAGTTCTTCTTCAAGAAAGAATTCCGATTATCCCGGGAGAATGAATACCACGCCGAGCTTCTGCCCGCTCTAGACTCTTCGTACTGCTAAGGCCCTGGGAGCGGTGCGTAGCGGAAAGGCAGAAGGTAGGTAAGCAAGAAATCCATGGTGCCAAAAAGGCAAAGAGAGGATCTCTAAGAGGAATTGGAGCTGAGTCCTTCAAAGAAAGAAAGAATAATTTCATTGCTTCCACCCGCCTAGGAGAATACCAAGCTAGCTACCTTAGGAAGGGAAAGCGAAGCAGAAAAAGCATTTGAAGAAGAGAGAAGACGAGCCGACACCCAGAGGAGAATCAACAGTAATCTCTTTTCTTATATTCCACTTTAGAAAAGTAATTAATAAGAGAAGAGGGCCTAGTAAAGTTTGATGCCAAAAATACGGGGTTTATAACTTTCTTTCCAACTTTCCAATTAAAAGAAAATAAGAGATTTCTAAGTGAGAACGAAGGAGATAAATAGAAAGGAGATATTTACCTAAAATAAATATAAATTCCGCGCTAGTAGGATAACAGATATTAGTCCCTTATCTTCCTTCTCCTTTTGCTTTCTTTCTGTCCTTTAGAGTTCTTTTCATACCTACCCGCCAAAGCCTTCGAGGCAATCGTAGCCAAGCTCTGAGACTATTCAAGCTAGCGTGGTAACGATACTGAGGAGGTAGCTAGTCTTGAACCAGAGCAGGGAAGTTCAGCCTTAGATTAGCAAATAGCTCCCCGTTCTATCCAATAGACTCTTAGCTAAAGTGAAAAGGCCAGTTTGAAGAGGGTCCAATGTCCGTGAGAATGAAACTGCCGTTCCAAAGCTTTTGATTTGAAGGTGTGACGCGGGCTGGGCAATCAACCGGAGAACCAAGGAATGGAACTGAACTGAAAGCATAGGCTTCAGCCGAAGCAGCAACCAAAGATGAGTGGGCCCGGACACCGAAGGCTTTAGCGACCCGTAGATGAAAGACGAGTTCGGAAGTACTGGATAGGCTTATCCCCCACGAAATGTAGCTTATGCGGAACCTATTACTCCTCAACCACCAACTAGCAGCTCTTGATAGAGAAGCTATGTAAGGGCAGAGGGCAGGCCCCACTCAATGCGGTTTTTGTCTTCCGATAATCTGAGTTCCCCGCTTCGGTGAAAAGAAAGAGTGAGAGTTGGTTAAGAAGCACGAGTCGAAGGGTGAATCCCTTTTATTTAATAGAATATCCCTGTTCGAGTTCGTATTCAAGCTAAGTAGATTAGCCGAACTCACCCTCTTCTTATTCTTCTTAAAAGGAACCCAGCCCAGATGGCACAGAATCGGATGATGAACCTTTCCTCGAGTCAGGAGCGATCCGTCCCTTCTACCCTTATGAGAAGAGAAGAAATGGTAACCCGGAGTCGTTCAAAGAGCTAAAGAGAAGATCCCACCCTAAAATAAATAGAAATTCCGATGGTTATATTATAGTAAGGGGACCTTCGACCAAGCGACTTTCACTGGCCACTCACTAATCTCAGAGGGCCGATCTTTGTTACGAGTGAACCTAGAGAGAAAGAAAGCTCCTTTCTTCCTATCGCACTAGATAGAGATTCCTGTAAAACAGGCCTCTCTCTTTTCTTTTCAGTCAGACAAAACCAAGTAGGATACTTGTCTGGTTGCCTCCTCTTTCAAACCTTTGGCACACCGCCCTCTCTCCTTTCCTCTACTGGGCAAAAGAAAAAGAAGGGAAGAAGCTTAAACATGTGCCCCGTCGTTATCACTCCTTATGGAAGAATTTATTATAGTATGGCGGCTAAAGAAGTGAGAACGACGGGGTGAGAATATGCATTAGGAGTCTGCTTCTTGTCATCGTACGGGACTCAATACAAATATACGCTTTTCCCCTCTTTCTCTCTATAGCGTTAGGGACTGACCCTCCTCTTCTTGTGTGCCAAGCATTCATATCATTTTAATTAATTCCAAGATCTTTCGTAGTTTCGTAGACTCAAAGGAGCTACAGCGAGAGGTGCGAGAGAAGCGGCGTTTCCTAACTCTTTTGTGCGAGTACTCGACCTACGGGTGAGGCCCGAGGTAACGACGGGGTTATTTAATACGCGTTCGGAACTCAACCAGCAGCCGGGAATTCAGCCGCTCTTCCCGAGTGCTGCTTTCCTTCATCTTATATAATAGAAAGAAATTATCTGTAGCGGCTGCTGATTTGATTTGGACTCGGGAGACAGAGTTCTTTTATTCTTGTTTTTCGAGAATTTCATTTCATTTTAGGCTATAATAAATTCCAATAGAGCAACGCCTAGAAGAGAAAAGGCTCAGAAAGGGTTTGCCAGAGGAGGGGATAGAGGAACCTAAGTCTTGTTAGCTGAGTACTCGACAGCAAATTCATTCAGTAACGCAACGTGGGGAAATAAATAAGAACCTACCTCGGGCTCGGGATCCAACCTTTCTGCTGCCGAATCCGAACTGTCGTGAATGGCCCGAACTGAGATAGAATGTTAATGGCCTATACTTTTCCGAACCCGAAGTCAGTCTTTGATCTGAATGGCATATTGTAACTCTTTCCATGAATTCTTATAGAAGCTTCTCATAAAATGAGGAGGTTCTCTATGCGCCCAGTTTGAATGCTTAAATTATAATAGTCTAGATGTCAATCTGGAATCTAACATTCCTTGCGCACCTAGGAAAGACGGATTCAAGACCAGATTGGCATTGGCCTGTGGGTCCGCTGCGGTAGAAGGCCTTAGCTGGCGTCCGATCCGTTTCATCGGGGTACTCGTCCGAGGTTCCCAGAATATGGATATGGAAGGGGGTCAGACCTTACCGAGTGTGCATCATATCAAGGTGATGGGCCAGGCAGCAATGCTAGGTCCGAGGAAGAGACCAGTAGGTTTGGAAAGCCTGTCGATCCATCCTGATTAACTTACTCTGACTAGAGAGAGGACGAAGAGAAAATCAATAGTTCGGAGATGAATAATTGAAACTAATTATGTATTTTATACAAAAAAAAATCAATATTTTATTTTAATATTTTCTTTACTTACCCCAAGCGCACCCGATGCCATTAATCCTTGCCATCAATCCTTTCATCCTAAACTAACCTGTACGGGGATACCACTGACTGTAATCCCCCAATTCCCTTTGATGGTACATCAACCTACAATTCATATAAAGTAGGAGGTACAATCCAGCCATTACTCGCCTCAAAGCAGCCCAACCCGAAAGGTCCAACCCGAATGGACCAACCCCAACTCGAAAGGCCCAACCATCAATGCCAAAAATGCTATCCCTCCTAAACTCACCCGTCCGGGGATACTACTGGTGTCCTGCACGCGCCCAACTCGAAATGCCAAGCGCCAACCGAAAGGCCCAGTGGATCTCCTTCATTCAACTCGTCATCCAATCATTGCCCTGTGTATCTCCTACTGAATTTGAACTCATGATTTACTGTTCTGTTCTTGGGTTTCTCTCCCCGCGGAAGGGCTTTCTCGATTCTCCGGGCATCTGTCTTTCCTTTCATTTAGCTGTCTTTCGGTACTGGATTCTCCTTTCATTTAGAGCTGTCTTTCTATAATTCAAAACTACGAAAGATCCTCGTTCCCTGGCTCTACCGTTCGCCCCTCGTTCTAAGACTGACTCCGTGGAAGAAAACAAGATCCATTGAACTGGTCCAATACCATACAATAGAGGTTACGAAAGGCCATACCCCAACCCATCAATCCTGGAATACAAATAACTGAACCCCTCAGGGGATACTACTGACAGGAATACCCTATTAATGGAATCCAAATTCCATGATCGGATACCTAACTTCAAAGCTGATGGTACTATATTTATATGTTTATATACGATCTTTCTTCAAATGAAACTTTCTCTACTCAATCAACTCGAATGGCCCAACCCCAACTCGAAATGCCAATGCTGCCCTTTCTGCCATTGACTCCTCTGAAGCGCTTTCTCGATTCTCCTGTCATCTGTCTTTCTTTGCTGCTGGCATTTAGCTCTCTTGCTCTACCCGAAAGGCCCAGTGGATCTCCTTCATTCAACTCGTCAGCCAATGCCCTGTGGATCTCCTACTTAATTTGAACTCATGACTCTTCTGTTCTTTTGTTCGGTTTCTCTAGCTGGCATCTGTCTTAGTTGGGTTTCTCTACCTTCCATTCACTCCTATGGTCTGTATTCGGCGTTAAATTAACTCTACTAGAGCAGCACCTGATTTTCATATTCCAAAGCGGGTGCCACGTAACATCTCAGAGTATGGACGGGACCCGAAAGTGACATAGGTCCAGTTGCATTTGTCACGCATTGCGCATCTGGTGATCTTTTACCCTACTTTCCTGAACTTCAGAGCTTGAATTCAAGATCTTAGGCTGCCGGTTACCTGCTTCGCGGGCCCATTCCGGGCCACTCATGGCGTTGCTTATTGGGCCGGAGCTGTCTCAATAAACGGGAATTCAAGAACTAAGTTCAGATAGAGGATTGATCTATTCTATATACCATTACAAATTCAATCAAATAATATTAGAGGACCTTGATCGGGGCTATAGTAGTTCTTTAACAGAGTCCGAATCCTTATCCTTTAAACAAGGAACGAAAGCAAGGAACGAAAACGGGCTTTCGAGTTTGCCAAAAAGAAAAAAACGGGTTGAGAGTTGGAGTTCGGGGTTTCGAGTTTGAGAGTTGGAGTTAGGGGAGCCATTTTGAGACCAGTTTTCTCTTACTATTCTTAAGAGAAAAACAACAGAAAAATTCAATACGAAATTGAAAGACAAATTGAGACATTTTTCTATATACTATTCTTAAGAGAAAATAACCGGGGTCAGCGGTAGAAAATTAACCGGTCGAAAAAAAGGAATCGGCATTGTTTACTATAAGTAGAAAATTAACCGGTCGAAAAAAGGAAACCAATCCCCATAGAAGGAAGTACATAGTTAGAATTACCAAGTCAAACCCTTCTATAATCAATACCCGTGAAACTCAAATCAATGAAAAGGGTGCCTATCCTCTATACTCATAGAAAGCACCACTCTCTTGTGTCCCAGATACTCAAACCCAGTGAAAAAGGGTTACCCCTGGTTTCGTTGGACGATGGGGTGCCTCATTTCTATACTAAAATCAACTGAACTCAAACCCCTCGTCAACTCTGAGATAAAATACCTATACTCTTTGAACTACTCAACTCAACTCAATTGAATATAAGTTACTGCCCTCTACAGATCAAATCAACTCAATTGAATATAAGTTACTGCCAGTGAACTACAATAGTCAACCCCAGCCATAGAATAGGAACTCAAACCCAGTTCAATAGAAGTCACTGCCAAACACCCTTTCTCTATATTCCTTTGTAACCCCTCCTAAGATGAAATCTCTATCCTGAATTCAAGGTAAAAAGGTATTAATGCCTACCTTATCTACTCCCCTCAACTGAAACCCCTCTAGAACTGAATTGAAGCAATAAACCCAACTCGATTTCCGTACTCGAGGGAAGATGTCTTTGTTGGTTGGTCTTCCGTTGCTGTCGTCTGTCTTTCGGTACTGGATTTGCTGTCGTTCGGTTTCTCTACCTTCGCTGCTGGCGTCTGTCTTTCTTTCTCGATTCTCCTGGCATCTGTCTGTCGGTACTGGATTTGCTGTCGTCTGTCCTTGGGTTTCTTTCGGTACTCGATTCTCCTGTCGCTTTGTTTCGTTCTCTTTCTGTCCTTTCTTTTACCACGCATATGTCCTGATTATAAGAGATATTTTAACGAGGGCCTACCTTAAATATAAAATCCAAGAGCTGAGCCGAAAGGCGAAGGGGTGGCCGCGCGCCCGAAGTGAGGATGGAACACCCTCTACTAAAAGAGAAAGTAAGGAAACGAAGCCCAATCTCAATCGATAACCATCAAAGCACCAATCGACAACGAGCTATCCCCAAATACAATACGAAAATCAAAGGGTAACCATAGAAAGCACAAGAGGGTACGAAAATCAAAGGGTAACCATAGAAAGCACAAGAGGGTACGAAACTCTAATCAAAGGGTACTCATAGAAAGCTCCAGAGGTTACTCAACTCAATGAAGCTGAATTCTGCAACTTACTATATTAGGGCTACTCAAACGAAAGGGTTACAATCTAATATCTATACTCAACTAGGAATCCTTCAATACAGCTATCCTAAATCATTGAATACTCAAAGCTAACCCCTCCGGCTATGCCATAGACCGGTATTGCCAATCCCAGAGAACTTACCAGCGTATCTTTCTTGAACTCACTTCAAGCTAAACTCAAACGGGTCACCCCAAAGCCTAACGGCTCAGCTCTTCGCCCCTCTCCACTCAATTCAAGCTACAGAGGGTACTCAATGAACTGGGCACGTTCGGGTATATCAATCAAAGAAAGGAATACCGAAATACAATACTCAATTGAAAGGTAGTCAACTGAAGGCCCTCTATTCGTTGGCTGATAGGGTTCCTCTCCTTCCAATATCCCCTCGTTTCTATCGTTGTCGGATAGGTTGCCTCTCTCTCTCCTTAGACTATAGGGTACTCAACCCCAGACATACGGATCTCTTTCTCTACTCAATGAAAGCAAGGTCAAACCATCAATCCTTTCGTCATCAAACTCCCCTTTCATGGTATACCTAATCTATGAATCAAGGAATACTAAATCCATGAATCAAGACTGATACAACTGCCAATTGTAACTTATATACGATCTTTAAATGCAATTTAATACTACTAAAGGGTCCCCAACCTCAACTCGAAATGCCAAGCTTCACTTCATGAACTCGAAATGCCAAGCTTCATGACCCTTCAATCTATCTTCGACGAACCCTCTCTTCTTAGACTACCCCCTTCTTCCCTATTTTCTTCCATGCACTCCTCAATTTACTTTTATATTAGGCCTCTGCTTCCCCTCTTCCTCAAATATACCGTTAGGCATTTCGTGAGGTGGATTTCTTCTTCCCTATACTCCTAAAACGGGTTTCTTTTCTCTTTACTTGCATTTTCTTCTTCCTCAAATATACCTAGGCATTTCTTGAGCGAAACCTTTGCGAAGTGTATTTTTCTTCCCCTAAAGGGTGGCAGCAATCTCTAGGGCATTTTTTTTCACTATGAAGCTCTTCCTACCAGGAGCTCTTCCAATGTTATATTATATAAGTCTACTTATTTACTATTAAGCTCTTACACTATATATTATAAGTGTACTGATTGACATCCCCAGTGTACTTGTACTGATTGACATCCCCATTCCCATTATCTAGATTCTCCAGAGAGAAGAGAGAGTAGTCGGCTAAGATCAATTATCTAGAGAGAGTAGTCGGCTAAGATCAGTGGATACTTGCTATCAAGCTGGTCAGGTCAGCACTTCTGCACCCTAAACTCCCTTACTATAATTTCCCTAAACTTCACCAACTAAACAAATATTAGGACTAAACTAATAGTAGGAGGGACTAAACTAGGAGTCTAATAGTATTCGATTCAGATTCTGCACAATCTCCTTCAACTAGGGATTCAGGGATTCGATTATAGCTTCCGTCTTCGGATTCAATTATAGCTTCCTTCCGTGACCCTAGTTTAGCTTAAATTGAAGTCGTCGACGAAAATGACTTCTATATTGGCAGATAATAATACTGCTGATAAATTACTTCTATATTGGCGACGACTTCAATATCTGGCAAAGTAGTCAGAGAGAGAAATGGTGCGTCGGTCGCTTGAATTGTTGACTTGACTGCTGCTGGTGAGGGGGGCGGTAGAGTGACTCTGACTCTTCCGCGCATAGATATGTTGTTCCATGTTCCATTACTCTGATGCTTTTTGACTCTTGATAAATGGGTGAGCGCACCCGGCAACAAGAACTGGAAAGATCCCTTCCATTGAACACGACTTCCTTTGGTAGGTTCCACCAAACCAGCTACTAGTTTCTAGGCCGGGCCAGCTATGTGCTATGAAAGAGTTCTACCATAATTGATTAGATTTTATTCCACCATGCTATGAAAGAGTTCTACCTATACCAACTGAAAATCTTTATACCATAATTGATTATACCAACTGATTCAATGTACTACCTGACCTATTCAGGAGATTCTAAGCCTGACCTATTTAGTGTACTAGTCTTCAAGAGCTTCTAATTAGTGTACTAGTCTCCCGCTAATGCTAATCTCTCATTTAGTGTACTAGTCTTCAAGAGCTTCTAAACCAGCTAATCTCTCATTTAGCTTCTAAACCCGCTAATCTCTCATTTAGTTCAGTAGTTCGCCGATGACAACTCCGGTACCGGGATAGTTCTTCTACTGGAGGTGGGGACTTGTAGATGCCCTTAGGAATATGGGTTGTTCGTATAGATGCCCTTAGGAATATGGATTGTTCGTAGAATGGGTTAGCGGTCCGGGGTAGACTCGCTACTTATGCGCTTGCACATCTACTTATGCTTTCACATCTCCCACTTAATGGCCTGGGACCTTGAGCGCATCACTTGCACATAGAGCTGACAGGAACCCCAGTCGATTCAATAAGTAAATCACTTGAGCGAATGAAAAGACAGAAAGAGTAGCATGCGTTGAGGTCTTAGAGTACGGGTTAGTGAAAAGACAGAAAGAGTAGCTGCCTAGGGATGCGTTTAGCAAATGAAGTAGCTTAGCTGCCTAGGGATGCGTTGAGGTCTTATCTTAGAGTCCGGGTAGGTTAACGAGGGGAGGGACGGGACTCCTTCCAGAAAAGGAAGGGCCGAAATGCGAAATGATAGGCTCTAGCGAGATCAAATCCTATCTTAAGCCTTGGGAGATCAAATCCTATCTTAAGCCTTGTCTCTACAAGTGCGAGCTGTAACAAGCGAGGCAGTAGTTGCCATTCAATATTCAATCAAGTATGACTACTCTGGCTGTGTGGATGACGGACGCTCCCTCTTCAACTAGGGGAAAAGGGGCTTCTAACTCCTAGCTCCTACGACCAACAACACGCGGTAGGGAGCAGTATGGGTTTCGTTACGGAAGTCTCCGTATTAGGAGTAGGAGCCGGAGCGAGGTAGACTAGCAAATATATATCTCGGCGTACTGTGCGCGTATGTGGGAGATCTAAGTAATGAGAAGAGCGCTTCGTATTCGTATTCGTATTCGGTATTCGTATTCGGTACTCGTATTCAAGCGTGGGATTAGTGGGTAGATAAGACAGAAAGAATCCGGCTGGATCGATCTCAAAGCAAAACAGAGAAGGGAATGGAATCTCTTCAGAAGAATCTATAGCGCAGAAGGGGATCACTCGCTCGCCCATCACCACTCAAGCAAGAAGAAAGAAAACCTGTATGTGTATTCCTAACAAGAAGAAGAAAGAAAACCTGTATTCCTAATAAAATAATAAGATCTGAAGCTACATGCGTCAGCGAACAATGCTGAAACTGATCAGAGCTTCATTTAGTTAATCACCTATATAGTATAGCTGAACTCTCTTAATCTCATATATAGCTGAACTCTCTGAATCTCACTGACTTACCTATGCGCACTGCTTCTTATAACTATAACTTATTCTTCCTATGCGCACTGCTTCTTATAACTATAACTTATTCTTCCTACAGCTTTCGAACTGCATTCGCTCCTTGCTTCCGACCACACCCAACTAACAACTAAAAGTCAAACCAATATATAGTAAGGGGCCTCGTCCTGGTGATCTTCGGTTGCTTCCCGACTTGAGGAAGGCTCTCCCGGTCCTAGGCACTATCCGTCTTGTCTTCTTCGTCACCGGTCCGCAGCACTATCCGTCTTCTTCGTCACCGGTCATCGCACCTAGGAGAGGAGTGGGATTGAATGCGGGTTCGTCCGATGGCCGTCTGAAAGGCGGGTTCGGGATTCTTTCCGCAGAGCCTGACGCGTCATTATCATTCGATCCTTACCTTGATCTCCGATCGGATTGAAATACATAGACCTTAGACCTGGGCTCTTCATTCGCATAGCACCTATCCATCCTATAATCTCATATTCCTTTTAATTCTCGTAATACCAGTAATTTTCAGACTTCTCTGACTTACTTATATAAGTAAAGAAAGCTGGGGATGACCTTCTCTGTAGGCCCCTGGTCGCTCCTCAAATATATATACAGGGCTCGCCCCAAAGCATCTTCTTCTCTTTCTCTTTATAGTTATAGGGAAGCGCTACTTTCTTTCATGAGCTAATGAGCTACTTGTACTCTCCTTCATTCAATCTGTTTTATCCGAATCCGAATCGGCTGATTCTACTTAGAGTGATGCATCGGATCTAGAGTTTCTAGTGATGCATCGGATCTCTCTAACTAAGAAGTTGCCTGGGGCAGAGGTAAGCTAAGAAGTTGCCTGGGGCAGAGGTAAGACCAGACCAAGGTGAGAGGACAGTTTCAGAGTTATATGAGCTAGAAGCTACAGTTTCTGTTTCAGAGTTATATGAGCTACAGTTTCAGAAGCTACAGTTTCTGTTTCAGAGTTATATGAGCTAGACCTAGACTATAAGCAGGAGCAAAAGCTAGGGACGAGCCCTGTATATATATTTGGCGACAGCGACGTATTAGAGTTTTTGCCAGGCTAGGCGGGACCTTGGTCCGGGTCCTTGCTTTTCTCGATCAAGATGAATTCCAGTTCAAAGTGTTCTATAGTTGTGAATGAGACTGAGAATTGAATCATTTGTTTTGCATGTGTTAAGCATATCGCCAGGACAGGACTTGAGTGAACAAATTGTTTCTAGCTTGTTTATAGCTGACTTATTGAGCCGGCCAATTGTTTATAGCTTGTTTATAGCTTTCATTCCAGGATCTTTATCTTACTACATTTGAGGCATCAACTCAATAAATTCATTTACTCCAGTTCCTAAGGCTCAGCTCAGCATATATTTTCAAATAGGAAGATGAGGAATTTCAAAGAGTCTGAAGATCGAGGTCCTTGAAGGTCTTCTTTCACCTGGTCTATCGGCAAAGGTTTCATTTCCTTTGGCTTGAGGTAGAAAAAGATCTTAGCCTGTATATCCCGTATTGGCTTGAGGTAGAAAAAGATCTTAGCCTGTATACCCCGTACCACCTCTACTATCTAAGTATGCCGGCCTTTGAAAGCTTTAGAAGTGAGATCTCAAGCTGTCTGCATTCACCCCTTTTATTTTATGTGGAAAGAATTTCGTGAAGAAGCCGACCTAAAATATAAATAAATTGTGGAAAGAATGAATTTCGTGAAGAAGCCGATTCGAATGTTCTCAACTCCGCCCCGGTCCCTACCCCGATTGTTATTATTATTTTTCTATAGTCTTTCTAATCATTCTTTATCTATTCTATATCTATAGGAAAGGAACTATTCTGTATCTATATCTATTCTTTATCTATATCTATGGGAAAGGAATAAGAACTTTTTAAGAAAGACCTGAAAGGCGAAGAGCCGGGGCAAAGACCCTCTTTATTATTTATTGGCGCCTTTGGACTGCTTGTAGGGACCGACCATATGTACCCTAATCTTTCTTGTGAAATTTATATTTATTTTAGGCCGAAAAACTAGAATTGAATGTAGAAAGTGCCACTCGATTAAGAGAACTTACACTCCACCACCTTAGGCTTTCGAAGGGCTTACCCTAAGACTGAAATTGGATCTTGATTGGAGTCTTGACTGGAACCTCCTTTAAGGGATGAAAGCAGTCCACAAGGAAGCCTTTCTTATTTCTTTTTTATTACCCTCTCTTAGTATAGTCTAAAATTCAATAGTTTAATACCGGTCTTTACTTGACTTTATTTCAATAGTTTAATACCGGTCTTTACTTGACTTTATAGTTTCTCTTTCGTTGTTAAGAGCTCTTTTTTTTCTTAAGAGTTAGAAAGTCTCCTATTCCAAAGTATCCTATACTATATTCCAACCAGGATTAGCTTATGAACCCGAGATTCCGACTTCTACTTCTAGGACAGGTGCGACTTCATTCAGCCATTTGCTTTGAGTGAGGTCCTCTCCTCTTAGCCAATTCACTCATAAAGACAGGGGATTTCGTGCCTGGTCTAATAATAATATCGAAGTTTCAGATCTCAGTTTAGGCGAGTAAGCATTTATAGCTGACTTATTGAGCAGCTCACCTTCTCCGGATAGGGGTTTGAAGTTTGTTTAATGCTCTTCCGTCCTCGTCGGACATTCATGTTTCTTCTTTTTGTCTTCTGAATGGGATCTTGCCTTTTGTGTCTTCATGGGATCTCTTGTCTTCCTCAAATATACCGTTAGGCTGAGCTGAGACTTAGGAACAAACAGGAGTCAATTCATTTAGTGAGCTGACCGGGTGTAATGATAGGGTATTTATCAAATATACATTTCTGCATTTCTTGAGCTCACCTCTTTTGCCTTCTTTGTCTTCCGTTTCATTACGCTGCAGATGATAGATACTAGCCCTATGGATTCTTAAAAAATTCTATATGAGTTACTGCTCCCCAAGCCTTTCACTCAATTTTCTATATGAGTTCCTGCTGGATCTCTTATTTGTCTTCCTCAATTCTATATGAGATATAGTTCTTCTCCAACAACTGTAGCTCACCCTGGTCTAATAATTTTATATGGTGGATTGAATTTGTATTAAATATGCATTTTATTAAATGTTGAATTTGTGCTTATTAAGTTGAAGTTGAAATGCTTTTTAGAACCTAAAGGGTGTCTTGTTTCACTTTGACTTTTAGATAGTCCAATGAGAAGCGACCACTGAAGCAATAAAAGACAGACGAGACTAGTGCATTGATCCAATGATTGCATAGCGACCTAAGATTGCATAGCGCTGCTAAGCGGAGTCTCTCTGGCACGAGACTAGTGCATTGTGCATAGCGACCGAAGATTGCATAGCGCTGCTACTGAGTATCTCTGGCTCTGATCAGCAGAGGCAAGCAATCCGAAGACAGGCGGGACAAGTGCGAAGCGGGCAAGGATAGCAGCGAGGAGTGGAGCTAAGCTAGCTCGGACAGCCGGGAGATGATCAAGCGCAGCGGAACGCGAGGCAAGTCTAGTAGCAAGCGAGGTGCTCACGATGAGAGTTTATCGCGAGTTGATTAAGCGCAGAGATATAGCTTTGAGAGTTTATCGCGATTAAGCGCAGAGATATATACAGCGGATTGCTTTGATTTCGCTGTCTTTTCCGGTCCGGAGTCAAGCTATATAAGTAGGAATAAATATATGGTGGGGCTCTTCAGTTTCACTGACGCGGGCGGAACAGTCTTTTCAATCTCTTTGATATCCTATCGAATGCAATCCTAGTGAAGCGAGTGAGACCAAGCGAGAGAAAAGAACTAGGTCAGCGAAGGACGTCCCTGGCTCTGCCTCTCGAGTCCCAGCCATGCTCTTCGAGTGCCGGCACACTTCTTTCTTATCTTATCCAAAGCGTTTACCTACTCTTCTATGGACCGGGGACCCCACTTGAATTGAATTGAAAAGATGAGCGCCTCTTGCGACTATAATATAAGTTCCAAAGAAGCTTACTAGACCCGACTTTCATTGATGAGCGCTACCTCTCCGCCCTGTATATAATATAAGTTCCAATCCAAATCAGAGAAGCAGAAGCACCTACCCGACGAGAACTTGAATGGGGACAAAGGCACCTTCCAGACTGGCAGTGATCGATCTTTGATCCCTCGGACTCGACAGAGAAGCAAGAGCTAGCCCGGAGCGAGCAGACGTGGGATACTTGCAGTGGAGTGGAAGGAGCCTAAAGTATGGCATGGCATTATGGCATGGCCCAACCTCAAACTAGCTGAGGGCCCCGTGAGTGGGAATAATTGAATGGATGAGGCCTTTCTTTCCGACCAGCAGCTCGTGCAGAACCTTAGCGTATCGGAACTCAAGTCAGAGATCAGGGCTGAGAGCTTCGGACTAGCGATAGCAACTAAGGTGGGGATCCGACCAGAAACCGTTCAGAGAGAAGAAGAGATCGAGCGAGAGAGACTTGCGATCGCTCCAGTACGAACTATGTTTAGTGAAGCGATCAGGAAAGCTTGGTCAGCGAAGGCGCAAAGACCTAAAGAGCGAAAGAGTTGAGCTCCACTTCTTTATTCTTATCCCCCGTATAGGCTAGTTGAGTTATCCCCCGTAGGCTGGTTGAGCTAGTTGAGTGAGCGGTCGGGACAGCAGTGAATCCCACTTCGCGGTTAACTATCCCACGGTTAACTATATATGAATTATATCTATCTATTCCTATTCGCCGTATGCAGCAATCGAAGCTATCCTTTTCTTTGCAATACCTATCAAAGCAGTGAAGACGACCACTTCCTATTGAATAGAGAAGAAGATAAATAGC
>NC_133867.1:12638653-12718744 GCF_044706935.1 Curcuma longa | reverse complement strand
GTTAGTACCACTAGAATTTCCTGATCTACTTCGTCAATTGATGGGAAAGTCTTGAAAAACCATTCCGGTGAATTCTTGCAGAACAAAAATTTTCCGAAAACGATTTCAAGTTGCCCTCATAGTTAATCAAACCAAGATTTGATCAACGCATTTAGATCATTAGGCTCTTGTGTTTGGTTTACAGGATTCTGAGATAAAAGGAATAATTTAATTATAACAGAAACATTAAATTATACCTTTTCTTAATGGGATGTCTAGAAGGACTTGAAGACCTCTCGATCTTCTGCTGTATATCCTCTCCTCTTCTCGAACGTTGTGTGGACAACGATCCTTCGAGATGATTCCACCAAGTCTCTTCTCTCCGATGGCAAGAATGCAAGCAATGACGCAAGTTTTTCTTCCTTCTAGTTTTCTCTTCTCCTCCTTCTTGTTGTTGGCCGCCGGCCCTAAAGGAAGGGAGGGCTTGGATTGCCGGCCACAAAAGAAGAGAAGAGAAGAAGGAGGGTGGGAGGCGGAAGGCAAAAAAAAATTGCTTTGATTCTCCTTGGTCGACCCTAGAGGGGAGGAGAAAACTTTTGTTTTGTTTTCTCTTACTCCCTCTAAATCCCTCTTTATATAGTTATGTCATCTCACAAAATTTGGTATGATTATAAAATCAAATCAAATCTTCTTATTTAGATTTGATTAGAAAAATCATAATTAATTTTGTCTACGGAAGAGATAAAATTATGATTCTAATCAAATCAAATCTCATCCAGATTTGATCATAATTAATTTTGTCTGCGATTTGATTCTAATCAAATAAAATTATGATTCTAATCAAATCAAATCTCATCCAAATTTGATTAGAAAAATCATAATTAATTTTCTCTACAGAAGAAATAAAATTAATAATTTTGTAACAGAAATTTTAATCGAAATTTCTTAATAAAATTTTTCTTCGGAAAAATAATTTCAGAAATTCTTAAAATTTCCTATCTGAAATTTCATATAATTTTCTTTGGTGGATACGAAGTTTTATTCAGAGGCTACAGCAGGGACCTAGAGGAGAAATTCATTTTTGGCCTCCTGATGGACTTGGGCTTCCTGTATTCTCCCTGAACACCCAACTCAAGTCCATCAATAATAACTCATTCCACTAAAGAGTTATTATTGCACAGCCGCACTAATCTCATATTATAGTATGGGTTCCTTCTTACTATAGTACATTAATCTCCCTGTGTTTAAGATATCGTATGTCCGTTAATTAAATGAGTTACTGACAACTCAAATTTAATTAACTTCTAATCCAAGAGTAGTACCACTCAACCTTATTTATCATGCGGACAAAGTCCACCTGCAGGGTTTACATGATAATCCTTATGAGCTCCTCAAGGGACATCATCAACCTATATTTAGGACACAGATTCCTTCTATAATTAACAACTCACCATGTACATAATACTACTTTCCAACTCATCAGGCCTTTTGATCTATCGCTCTAAATCTCACCCTTTGATGAATCAAAGAAGTATATATTAAGTACATGTGCTTGTTATTATATAGGGATTAAGAGCATGTACATTCATAGCAACAGAGGTTTAGTTCGATTATATAGTCAGTATAAATCGAACAATCCTCAGATGGTCCTGCTCAATACACACTGAGTGTACTAGTGTAATTCTATAGTCAAGACAGACTAAGACCAAATTACACTATAACCAATCCAATGGTTTGTCCAATTCATCTTGGTTGTGAACACTGTTTGTAATCTATAAGGAACTGATAACATGGTCTTCTGTGTGTGACTCCGCACACCATGTTTATCTACAATATAGATTAAATGAACACTTGTATAAAAACTAAATGCAAACATTGAGTAAATGTGATTCTTATTTCAAAATGTTTATTTACACAGATAGCTAGGATTCTGGTATACATCCCAACAGCAATATCCTCCTGATTGACTTGAGTTGGGGTTGTCTGTGATACTAGTGCATACCCCTGAATTTAAGGATACACTTCCATTAAGAAGTGTTCTGGTTTGAACCCTTGTTGGTGCTATAGGGTTTCTTCTTGCTGATGGTCGCAGAATCCATCTTTGCTGTTGCAGATCCTCAATTGAGAATCTACTGCCTTCGATTGCTATAACTCCGTGACTTGCAAGATAATCTGCAATATTTTGAATATTGTAGGCAAAATTTGTAAAACTAGTATTAGTTAACCTACCAACCATCATCCGAGTGATTAAAAGATTACTGGCTCCTCCCTGCCAATCATCATAACTATGTGTTTATAGAGATATTTCCACATGATTAGAAAAATCTTCAACAGACATCATTAAGTCTAGAATAACATAGACCATCTGCGTGCCATTGGTGAGATCCATTTCCATTGTTGCAATAATAGATCTATCACCACGCCATCTCGTATCCCGAAGGACTGCGAAGACCATTACTCCCGCATTTCACCTATGTAAAGTGTGTACTCTTATCATGACGTGGCCCATATGAATATGGTGAAGTCCTATCTCTCTGAGGGCTATTCTGCTTTGCTCAGTGATTAAGGAGACATCTGTTTGATTTTCTCCTACACATGAGATGTCTTCTTCTGAATAATGCTGATACACACGATGTATAGTAGGTTGAAATCCCGTTGAATATAGTATTTCCGCTGGAACTAAATTTGCCCTTCTGGATCGAGAGATTTCCAGCTGTTCCTCAGGGCTTATTTGACTTTCTATAGTTCTTCTGAATCTCCTCTGGCTTAGCATGATTCTTCGTTGGAGATTGTAAAGCCTTCTTTGATTCTGCCTATATTCCCTAATTTTATCATCAGCACTTGGGATTGTTTCTGTTGCTGTGGAAGCTGTAGTTGCAAATGGTCTTGTTGCTACCGTTCTACTCATCTCTTTGCCTTTTCAGCCTTCAATATTTCTAATGGATTTTTGAAGATGAGAATGGAACCGTTCTTCTTTGGGATGCTTGGTTCAGTTCCCAAATTCAGACCTCCGAGCTTCTTTGTTAATTGGTCAATAGATGCTTTCAACTCTCTTACACTTTTGCTGTTTTCACTAATTCAGCTCTTATCTGGGTAACTTGCCCCTGAAGTTGTTCCACCTGTTCAGCTAGTATTAATACCAGAGAAATTAAGGTATTATTTTGCTTAATTAGTGCCTTTTGACCGTCTAGTGCGTTTCGGTAATCAGTAGGTTTGGCAAAACCTACTGCTGGAGCTTCAATGTTCTCAGTTGTTTCAACAGCTTTTCTATAACTTGCTAAGTCAGTTTGTTGTACCCAGTTACTCATCCACCAATCAAAATTTTTACTTCTTGTAGGAGGTTCTCAACTCTCCTAATGCTCGTTTTAAGCTCCTCAATGAGCTTTAGAGCTCCTTCTTCAACCAAATTAGATTGTTTTACAATCTCTATTACTAAGGCCTTAACTTCTGATTTTGTCAAAGGCCTTTGGCTCACAACTTCCTTTTCCAAGCTGATTACTGAAGTCCGTAGCTGAGCTACTTCCTCCCTTAAAGCTTGATTTTCTTCTTTCAAAAGATGAAAATGTTTTAGAGAGACTTTGGAGAATAAAGAAATACGATCACAAACAACTCCTATATTACTTGCTAACTCAGAAAGCTCTTGAAATTCCACCATATGAAGAAAGACAAGATGGAATATTAGTTTTAAATCAATTTAGAAGATGTCTTGCTATATTATGGGGGTGTGAAACACAAAAAGATTAATATAAAAAATAAATCAAGAGAATAAAATGGACAAAACTACTAGCCGAACTCTATGAAGTGAATATGGAGACCATGATCTAAATAATTTCAGTTGTGGCCAAACATATCTTGGATGATATTGGGAAATGCGAAAACTCCTTTAGAATTTTGGAATGAATCATAAGAATCTTAAACAAGAGAAAGAAATCCAAGTGAAAGTGCAAGAAATCCAAGAAGTGAAAGTGCAAGAAAAAATTAAAGAGGAAGAAATTCAAGCTCCATTCATTAAGGGAATCAATGAGGATATAAGACCTTCATCGCAAGATTCAAGTGGAGAACCTTCAGCCTCTTCAAGGAGTGAGGATGACTCCGAGTCATTGGATGAAGTGATACAGAAGATAATCCTTCAAGCTCCTCAGTTCAAGACTAAGGAGCATATTATCCAAAAATACATGTTGACTAGTTGAGGAGGTAAAGAAGGTAAAAAATCATAAACTTGGTGAATTCAATTATTTTACTAATCCAAGTGGTAAGAAGAAGAAAACAAAGAACAAAGAATACATTATTTGTTTCGTATGCTATGAGAAACACCAGCCCACTACCACATAAGTGCATAAAGGAGGTAGTGAAAAAGAAAAAGCCCATGAAGTAATAGAGACAAGTTGGAAGCTCGAATCAAGGGGAGGTCTAAAGGTAAAAACCAAGCTATCAATGTCTAATCCTAATTTGAATTTTAAGGTACCTATACATAATTCATATGTTCAATTGTCTATCCATAATTTTGATTTTAGGTATCATGATAATTTTTTACCTAAAGTTAGGGCCATAGATAAAAACTAGGGAAATAATCCAAGAAGGATAGACACATGTTTAGATCCAAGAACATGCAAGGAAAGCATGAGAATTCTACATTAAGGAGCTTAGAATTAGAAATCTAGCTTTAAGGTCAAGGCAAGACTTCTAAGAAGGCCCCTAAAGAGGTTTACAGATGGATCTAAGGACTTAAACGTGATTCTAGGCAAATAAAGGCCAAAGTATCATAGGTTTAGTTTGAGGTACAAACTATCATCATCAAGGGCCACAGTCTCATTATGTATTAGGGGTAGCATGGATTATAGTACAAATTGTTGATGCAATCAGCTTCTAGAGTTTCAATGTTTGATAATATGTTTGTGTATGGTCAAGGTTGACCAAGTGTTGATTAGAGTAGGTCAAGATTGACCAGATGCTTGAAAGTAAGTAGTAAACTCCAGGCAAGGTCTAAGATTGATCAGATGCTTGACAGTTAGTAAGAAGTCTTGGCAAGTCATGATTGACCTAAGCAAGTAAAAAATCCTGACATGTCAATATTGACCTAGGCAAGTGAGAAAAAGAAAATCTAAATAGATCAAGAATTACTGAATGTCTGATAAGAAAAAAATCTAAGCAGGTCAAGGGTGATCGGATGCTCGACAAAGAAAAATCCTTAGGAGAGTAAACCCTAAGTAATAGGAAGACCCAAAGGAGTGAACTCTAAGCAAAGAAAAAACCTTATGGAAGTAAACCCTAGGTAATGAAAATTCTTGGAAGAGTGAACTCCAAACAAGTGAACACAATAAATCAGGTAGACTAAATACTAGGTTGTTTGTATGCTATTTGTATGTTTGTCTTGCAAGAAGTTGAAGTTGGATGAAGACTCAAGGATCATGGGTGACTGGACCATGCCCGAGCAATCGGAAAGGCAAGATAGATCGAGATTCGAGCGAGGAGGTCATTGGATCAAGTCTTAACCAAGCTCCAAGCGACCGAGGTATTCCAAGCAATCAAACGTTGCCAAGTCACCAGACTCGGAGTTTGCGAGATCAGATCGGGAGCTAAGTCAGTAGAGGTTCAAGTGCTTGAAAGGCTCTCAAGCGACTGTAAAAGTGTCATGTCAATAGTCGATAGGACTCTATAAAAGGACCGCCAAGGCACTTGTTTTAGATCATCAAAGCAATCAATTTACATCCATCTATTATCTATGCTCTCAAGTTTTGCTCATACGATCTAGGAAATGCTAGGAAGAGTGTCACTGCATTCAGGGCTTCCATCGTCGAAAGATATCCGAAAAGGAGAAAACAATAGTGGATATAGTGGGCAGGCGTTCTGCTCATAGCTTTGGATGTAGCAACCCTGGAGGTTGTGAACTAAGTAAATCCGATATGTTCTTATTTTATCTTGTTTATTTATCTATTTTATATTTTCATTGCGTACAGCAATTGAAGTGGATTCTACTTTGGAAACTCATTAATGGAGTTGGCAAAAAAAAATTTGTACCTCAATTTAGAAGTTTAAGTTTGATACTCTAAAACTCAGAAACCAGAGTTATGGGTTGGGATTCAAAGTAAATATTGAAAGAAATCAATTCTGAAAGTGAAATGGATTGTGTAAAAAGAATGGATTGTGTAAAAGTTTTGTGCCAATGTATCAAGCAAATTGTGTCCGGAATTCTGCAGGACTTAAATGTCTACTAATACATGGTTAAATGATACTTTATTCAAGGCTAGAATCTTGAGATTTAAGGCTCAAATTCCCCCACACATTAGCAGATTCTGAAAATCTGCTCAGTACTAATCTAATCAGTGCCAAATTTTAAAATTTTGAATCATTGTAACCTGTTGTGATTGTAATTTACTGAAGCTAAATTGCTGTGAATCTATGAAGAGTTGAAAGAAAGGCTAATTGCTGTATTAGTACTGAGGAATCAAAGCTGGAAAGTAGGGCTGAAAACAGTGGTGGCAGATTGATGCAGAATGGTTGATGTTGCTGTGAAAAGTGGGAATTAATTGTAAAATTGCTATCAGTAAATCCACTGTAGTTTATTTGAAGAAGTAGGATTGAAATGTAAGAAGCTATTGATACAAAATCAGATTTGAGATTCATCAGGAAAAAAAATGAACAAAACAGAGAATTTTCAGAAAACTGTTTCAAGAAATTGAATAATTTGTCATTCTTGTGAAATTTGATTCAATTCAAGCATACTTATTGGACAACAAATTGGGAATCTAATCAAGTTTGTTGATGGCAGCAAGAAAAGAAAATAAAAATAAAAAAAAAAAAAAGAACAGGATGAAAATTTGACAAAAGGGATTTGCATATGCTGTTGTTTCAGATGCTGGAAATTGCAAATGCTGGAGCTGGTATTGTTCGGATTTGTCTGAGACAGACAAATGTTTAAGTGTGGGGGAGTTAAGATTGCAAAAGAAAAAGAAAAAAAAAACAGAAAAGAAAAGAAAAAAAAAAACCCAGAAAACTGGAAATCTGTTTTGAAATTCTCAGCTGGTTTTGAATTTTTCTAGCTACTGGTTTGAATTCGAATTGCAAGGGAATTGTAGTATGATGAACAATGGAAATCAAGTGACAAACTGGAAAAAGAATGGAAGGAAATCAGGAAAAACAGCAAAAAGAGAAGAGTTTCAGAAAAAAACAGAAAAATGCAGAAATTCAGTATTTTTCAGCTGTTGTTTTGAAAATTGTTTGAGCACTGATTTGAGCTCGAATTGCAGGGAAATTGCAGTATGATAAGCATTAGTAATCAATCTTCATGATGGAAAAAGAATGGATGAAAAACAGTGAAGAAATTGAGAGAACAAAGAAAGTATCAATTTGGTTTTGAATTGTTTTTGGATTTAAAGTTGCCATTGATACTTTGCAATTATGGTTTCATGTGAAATGAATTTTGCTTGCTGATGATTGGTTGCTATTTCTTAGCTCTTTTGTAACTTAAATGTGAAGGAATTGGGTTTGTTTGCAAAGGGAAACAAAAGATAGCAAATTTGGTGGAAGTTTTGAAGCAAAATGAGGAAAGGAGGAGGAGAAAGTATCAAGAAGAGGAATTGGAAGAGGTTTAGATCAGAATTTTTTCATGGATTTGAAGAACAAACAGAAACAAATGTGTTACAAAAGAAATGAAATAGAAAAGAGGGCAAGAGGTCATTGGTTAGCATTTAAGTATATCCATATCTACCACTACCATGCATTTTCCTTTAAAGTTCCTTTTCTTAACCTTGTTCTTTCTAAATTCTTATCTCATTTGTTTCAGTTCATGATTTGCTTATTGTCTTCAATAATCCTTAATAGGTGTGGATTCCAAATCATGAATGCTAGTGGAGAGTAGAAAACAAGCAAGCCTATGGAAGTGCATGAAACTTAAGTTGCTTGAGTGAGCCCTACTTTACTTGATCATGAATTAGAATTAGGGTGAGAGCCACTGATTTATCTACTGAAAACAACCTTGTGAGATTGAGTGTGGTGCATTTATCTTAATTAGTCATGAAGGATGAAACTTGCTAAGTGGTTAACCAAGTACAAGAGTTTAGTTCATGGACTTAAACTTTTGAGATTCTACAACTTTAGATAATTCTCTTTCAATTGTTTTCTAATTATGATTGAGGATGATCTAGGGGGGTACGATAGTAGGAGTTTGTTTAGTTTTATTGTTTTGGCTTGAGCGGGACGCACAAGGCTAAGTGTGGGGGAATTTGATAAGCTAGGTTTTTATGATATTTTGTTGGTTCAATTTGGATTTTATTGTGGACAATTAAATGCTTAATCGATATAATTGAATTGCATTTGTGACATGGTGTATTTTTGGATGATTGATATAAATTCTATAATTTTTATGGTTAACTTGGTATTAATTGATTTTAATCTTTTGTAGGACTCGAATTGAACCGTGATCGAGCTAATTGGACCGAGTCAAGTCAAATTCTTTTGAACCGAACTTCATGATCAAGATTTGAGTTGATTGGGATCGAACCGGAGTCGAATTGGGCTCGAATTGGAGCTGAACCGGCTGGAAATTGGAGCTGAACCGGCGCTGAATCAAGGATGAACCCGGTTCAAACAGTAGTGAACCGGCCGATTTCAAATCTCCGTTATAACGAGAAAAACACTGTAGCATGAGATCGCGATTTTCTCTACTGTAGCTTCTTCGTCTCCGCTAGTTTGTTTTTCCTTTGTTCTTAGATCTAGAGCGGCGATCGGAATCTTCTCATTTCAAATCAATTTCCTGATCACAAGAGAAAGATATCGAGCTGAGATCGGAGACAATTGAAGCCTGGATTGCGCGTTGAGGGTTTCATCAGCGTCTCGGCTCCGCTACTGATACCAGCTGATTTCTTCAGATTAAGATCGATCGGAGCAACCAAGATCATTCATAGGGGTTCTTTGAAGGTTCTTGAGGGTTTCTGAATATCCATTTGCAAGCGATTTGAAGAATTTGGCTGGATTTCATTTCTATCTGTTTCAGCTCTGTTTAGACGAATTCTGAGGGTTTCGGGATTTCTTCTGATTTGAAGTTGATCCAGATTAATCCGAGCTTGGATCGAGATTCTATCTTCTGTGGTTTCTGGTCGTTGATCAGATCTTGTGTGACAGCAATGAGGGATTTGTTTTGAAGGGAAGATCCGAAAGCTGATAATTCTGTTTTTACTGATAGTTTCTGTTTGTTTCATTTTGATTCTGAATTTTGTTGATTAAATCTGTTACAATTCTTGAATTCATTTCATTTGGTTAATTCATCATTCTTGTATGTTTTGTCATGGTTTGTTTGGTATGTTCATGATGATTTGCTTGGCATTTCTTATTGTTTCTTATTGTTTTAGATTTCTGAATTTAGGTTACTGTTTAGTATCAAAACTGTTTCGTATCAGTTTGGATTTCAGTTTAGGTTAGATTAGTTTTAAGCATTGTTTTTGTTGTTAGATAATTGGAATTGATTAGCTATATTGCATCATTGTCTTGCAATTAAGATTAGGTATTGGATTTCACATTTCCTTTGATTAGATTCTTAGATTTAGATTTAGTTCTTTGTTTCATTGATTTTGCAATTTAGGTTTCAATTGCTTGAGTGATTAGTTTAAATTTCAGTTTGCAGCAATCCTTGATTTTTGGTGTTTACATTAGTGTTTACTAGGTTTTTAGTACCAAGTTCTTCTTTCATTCATTTACATTTCATTTGAAAACACCAAAACCCCATTTTATATTAAAAACCCAAAAATAACGACATCTTAGCTTGATTCATACAACCTCTCTACTAGTCCTTGGAAAATACGACTCGTGGCCCCTATATTACATTTACTTGTGAGTTAAGGGTTTTCGATTATAAATTTTAATTTGAAGCTCATTCGTGACATCAATTGTGGGCTCTATACCGGCCCTAGCACAAGAAGAGGATAAGAAACACCATGGGAGCCGGTCCTAGCAAACAAAAGGGAGGAAAGGGGTGTTGTGGCCGGCCCTAGCAAGTAAAGGAAGGAAAGGGATGTTGTGGCCGGCCCTAGCAAGCAAAAACCAATAAACCAAATTGTGTTTTTGCCTCTCCCTATCAACCCCATTTATAGCTTTGCCATCATAGAATTTTTAGGAAAAAATAACTGAATTTTTATAATTTTATTGTATAACAAAATTTATATAATTTTGTTGGATAACAAAATTTCTTTACTAAATTTTGTTGGATAACAAAACTTAATAAAATTTTATTGTATAACAAAATTTATATAATTTTATTGGATAACAAAATTAACAAAATTCACCTTAGAATTAATCCGAGTTCTATTAACTGAATTCTTAACAAAATTCTTAATGAAATTCTAACTAAATTCTAACTGAATTCCAACAGAATTCTTAACAGAATTCTAACAGAATCTCATGTGTGGGTACGAGGCTTAATCTAGAGGCTACAACAGGGACTTAGAGGAGGAATTGATTTTGCCCTCCTAATGGGCTTGGACTTCCTGTGTTCTCCCTAAACACCCAATTCAAGTTCATCAATAATAACTCATAGCACAACAAGGTTATTATTGAACTACCGCACCAATCCCATATTACAATATGGGCTCCTTCTTATTATGAGTGCATTAATCTCCCTGTGTTTAAGATATCGTATGTCCGTCAATTAATTGAATTACTGACAACTCAATTAATTAACTTTTGAATCCAAGAGTAGTACCACTCAACTTTATTATCATGCAAAACTAAGTCCACCTGCAGGGTTTACATGATAATCCTTATAAGCTCCTCAAAGGGACATCATCAGCCTAAATATTAGGACACAATTTCCTTCTATAATCAACAACACACCATATACATAGCATTATCTCCCAACTCATCGGGCCTTTTGATTTAACAAATAAATCTCACCCTTTGATGAATTAAAGAAATACATACTAAGTATATGTGCTTGTTATTATATAGGGATTAAGAGCATGCACATCCATAATAACAGAGATCTAGTTCGATTATATAGTCAGTATAAATCGAACGATCTCAAACGGTTCTGCTCAATACACACAAAATATACTAGTGTAATTTTATAGTCAAGATAGACTAATACCAAATTACACTACAACTGTTCCAATGGTTTGTCCCTATCCATCTTGGTTGTGAGCTACTATTTATAATTTATAAAAAACTGATAACATGATCTTCTGTTGTTAGTAACTTGGAATTCTATTCCGTTCAATTCTTGCCAAACAAAAATTTTTTGGAAACAGATTCTTTTCAAGCAACCCTCATATTCGATCAACCATATGCTTAATCGATGCATAAGATCATTGGCTCTTGTATTGGTATTCAAGATCCATACAAAGAAAGCAATAACAACTGTGCAGCAGAATGAAATAGTTGTACCTTTCTTCTTTATAGGTTATGTACATGATTGTACATACCCGAAGACCTCTTGATCTTCTGCTGTATTCCTCTCCTCTTCTTGGTTGTTGTGTGGGCAACGATCCTTCAAGATGACTCCACCCAAATTTCTTTTCTTCCTTTCCTCTAATCCGGTGGCAATAAGAGGAACAAAACCTCTTCTTCTTCCTCCTCTTCTTCTTCTTTCTCTTCCTCTTTCTTGGGTGCCGGCCCTAGCAAGGAAAAAGAAAGGTTTGGTCGGCCCTAGGGAGAACCAAAGAGAGGCTTCCAAGACCGCCGGCCCCTAGCTTGAAGAAGAGCCAAGGATATCCTTTGTGTGTGCGTCGTCCTTAGCAAGAACAAGGATGTTCTTTGTGTGAGCCGACCCTAGAATGAAAGGGAAAGAGGTTTGGCCGGTCCTAGGGAGAATATGACTCTGGAGGAGTCGGCCCTAGTAGACAAAAAAGAAGGAGGTTTGGAAAGGGGCGCCGATCACAATAAAGGGAAGAAGGAGAAGCAATAAATAGAATTTAGATGATTCCTTAGGCACCCCCCTTCCCTATCCTTTCATAGCTTTGCTATCCAAGAAAATTTAGAAAGAATCTAACAAACTTTTCTTAATCAGATTTTGTTAGAAAAAATCTAATAAAATCTCTTGATAAGATTTTATTAATTTCTTAATAAATTTCCTTGACTAAATTTTGTTATTATCTTAACAAAATCTCTTAATTAAATTTCGTTAATTTTTTAACAAAATTTCTTAATTAAATTTTTTATTTTAATAAAATTTCTATGATAAAATCATAATTTTATTTTTGGAAGAAATAGAATTCTTAATAGAATTTCATAACGGAAATTCTTAACAGAAATCCTTAACAAAAATTTTCATAGGAAAAATTCTTAACAGAAATTCTTAACAGAATTTTCTAAACGAAATTCTTAACAGAATTTTCTAACCGAAATTCTTACGGAATTCTCTCAGGTGGATACGAGGCTTTATCCAGAGGCTACAGCAGGGACCTAGAGGAGGAATTGATTTTGGCCTCCTGATGGGCTTAGGCTTCCTATGTTCTCCCTTAACATTCAACTCAAGTCCATCAATAATAACTCATACCACTAAAGGGTTATTATTGAACTACCTCACCAATTTCATATTATAATATGGGCTCCTTATCATGAGTGCATTAATCTCCCTATATTTAAGATATCGTATGTCCGTCAATTAATTGAATTACTGACAACTCAATTAATTAACTTTTTATTCCGAGAGTAGTACCACTCAACTTTGTTATCATGCGGAACTAAGTCCACTTGCAAGATTTACATGAGAATCCTTATGAGCTCCTCAAGGGGACATCATCTACCTAAATATTAGGACACATTTCCTTCTATAATCAACAACACACCATATACATAGCATTATCTTCCAACTCATCGAGCCTTTTGATTTAATGAATAAATCTTAACCTTTGATGAATTAAAGAAATACATACTAAGTATATGTGTTTGTTATTATATAGGGATTAAGAGCATGCACATCCATAATAACTCATGTCTAGTTCGATTATATAGTCAGTATAAATCAAGCGACATCAAATGGTCCTGCTTAATACACACAAAGTGTATTAGTGTAATTTAATAATCAAGATAAACTAATATCAATTACACTACAACCACTCCAATGGTTTGTCCCTATCCATCTTGGTTGTGAGCTACTATTTATAATTTATAAGGAACTGATAACATGATATTCTGTGTGTGACACCACACACTATGTTATCTACAATATAAATTAAGTGAACAACTGCATTATATAAAATGCAGATATTTGACCAATGTGATTCTCATTTCAAAATATTTCAAATAAGGATGTTCATACAAAAAGTTAGGCTTATAGTATACATCCCAACATCTGTGTGGCACCATACACCATGTCATCTACAATATAAATTAAGTGGACAACTGTATTATATAAAATGCAGACATTTGACCAATGTGATTCTCATTTCATATTATTTCAAAATATTACAAAATAGATATTCATACAAAAGCTAGGCTTATAGTATACATCCCAACAGTAATGAGGAAGTACATGAGAAAGTGATGGAAAAATGAATAACTTATAAGTTAATAAGGTAATCTATATTTGTAAGAATGAAGAAAACTTTTAATTATAGAGAATCAAGAAAGAGGTCAAAAAAGTAATGAGTAAAGCAAAAAATGAAATTTTTGAATATTTGTATCTATAACTTAATACAAAATAAGGAAAAAATATTTATAGAATAGCTAAAATGAGAGAGAGAAAAATAAAGAATTTTACCTAAATAAGATATATTAAAGATGAATCCAATATGGTAGCAGTGAAGGATGAGAAAATAAACGAGCATTGGAAGAGGTATTTTCATCAACTTTTTAATAAAAAGTTTGATGACCAACTTATCTTAAAAAATTTAAATAGGAGTATAGAAATTTAAATTTTTATTAAAGAATTCAAATTTAAGAAGTTATTCAAGTATTAAATGGAAGCAAAATGGAAAAGTGATATGATCAGATGATATTGCAATAGAGGTATGAAAGTGTCTAGGAAAGTAGGGTATTGAATGACTTGTGAAGTTATTCAATCTAAAAATAAAGAAAGTCTAATAAACGGAGGGTAAGGACTCTAGTCTCCTATATACAAATAAAAGAAATGTATAAAATTATGTTAATTATAAGGGCATTAAACTAACGAGTCATAGTATGAAACTTTAGGAAAGTGTGATAGAAAAAATTAAAGAAGGAGATCAAAGTGACTAAAAATTAATTTGGATTCGTACATAAAAGGTCAATGATAGAAGTTATATATTTTCTCAAATAACTAATTGAAAAGTATCGAGAAAAGAAATAAATCTTACTTATGGTATTCATTGACATAGAAAAAATTTAAGATATGTGAGATATGATAATTTAATTTAAATTTAAGAGGGTTAGTAGGAAAATCAATTAGTATTATTATGGGTCTAAGTCGATTTGTTGGGGGATTAAATGAGGATTGGGCTTTAAGATTGGATTTACTGTTGAAGCCCAATTAATCAGTCCAATCAGCCCAATTAGCCCAATTAATCAGCCCAATTAGGTAATAGATTCGGATATGGTTAAAACCCATTAACCCAAACCCCGTTAAAAGCCACGATCGACGCTTCTTCGCCCGAGCTCACGAGATCACGATTTTCTTCTCCCGATCGTGCGATCGCTCATCCGAAGTTAGTGCAGATGCCGCGGTGGATCATCAATGACCAAAAGCTCCGATCGACGGGTCCGTTTCTCACTGGGTAGCTGAGATCCGTCAGGTGGTGGTGATCAGCGCGACACGAATAGGGGAGATCAAATTTGGTGAAAGATCGATAAAGTTAGAATACTGAGCTTGAATTCCTAGTTTAGTATGGTTTTCATTGGGATTTCTTCAATCTCTGAATTTGTTGAGCTCACAAATTGTTGGAATCTGATTGGTGGAGGACGGCAGCCTTGATCAAAGAAGAATCGGAGCTGAGCTAGGTTCTAGGGCAACAATTTTGTGAGGTGAGTAGATTTTGCCTCTACTTTAGTATTGTTAGTTGATTTCTAGGTTTCATCTTCATATTTGGGATGTTGAGTGTCCTGAGATTTCTGAATTTTATTAGATTTCGTTTGCTGTTGGGTTTGTTCATGGTTATTTGGATCTTGAGGATGATGATCGAATTTTATGGATTTTGTTTCTGTTTGGAAATCAGTTAGAGCTAGGTCTTTTTCAAGTTGTTGATGGATTTTTCTGCATTTGGTTGATCTCAAGTGTTGGGAATCTGTTGATTAGCTTGCTGTTGAGAATTTGTTGATTAATTCTGATGGATTAGCTTGAGATTAGGTTAATCTACTAATTGTGGTTTGCTTTTGGTAGCTTAGATTCGGCTAAGGGTTGTAACTGATTAGTTGTGGCTAATATTAGCTTGTGTTAATTGGATTATAGGTGTGGAATGGTCTTAATTGGTTTGGTTAGGTTAGTTTGGATCCGGTTGAGGTTAAGGGTGGAGTAGGATAAGTGAAATTAGGGTTGATAGATTATTGTGTACGATGGCATTATTTACTGCAAAATTTAAAAGTGTTATTGTATTTAGTGGGTGTTATATATTGTAATTTATAGGATCTTGATTTGTTAATCCTGATATATACGAAAATTGTATTGGGGGTTCTTATTCAAACGTTCATCATACCAAGTGGGTATTCATGTACTTGGCCAGTACATATCTAATTTGTAGTGCATGATATATTATAGATCAGTTGTTAGATATCTTGTCTTTATCTTTATCACACTCGATGTTTGGTACTTAATCGTTGACCTGTGATATGATCTAATTACTATCACTACAGTCTCATTTATTTGTTGTATTATCTAGTTACGAATTTACTAATAAATATGTCTAATTGGTGACTTGTCTTGATTGATGTTGAGTATGTCTTGGTTAATGAAATCATTACTTGTTTAGATGAGTATCATAACATATACATGATAGTAGTAGTTGTGGTTGACAGTTGTTGTTGTTGTTGGCACTCACTTGGCCAGTGTGAGATAGTGGTAAATGGGTGAGGGCATTTGTCGCACTATGTTGGGTTTGACCAGAAGTAGCTAGATAGCTATCTTGAGATATTCTGTCTACTCCCCACTTGTTTGTAGTGGTCAGTTGTTAGAGTATGTGTAGTTGTCCTATCGTGCGCCCTAGTTCATTGTGTGGGTGTCTAAAGATGACGAGTACAGACAGTGACCATGCATGTTGTCTGTAATGTGTGTTGCATATGTGTTGTATATGCATTTGTTGTTAGTTTATTATACAACATCTGTGTGTGTGATTTGTTGCACTTGTTTGATATATGATTGTTTCATTGTATGACATTACATGTATGATACCTATTGCCTATTATATGATAAGGCTGATGAGATATATATAGTATTTTTGACCTTATTCGCTAAGTATCATTTTAGAGAGATCGTATGTCTTTTGATATCCATCTTTATTTATCAGTTGTGCACTATCTGTCTAGTACCCATTGAGTATTTTATACTAACCCCCCAGACCCTAGGGTTTCTTTTCTTCCTCCCCAGGTAGCAGATAGGGGTGGTACCTTTGAAGCTTGGAGTTCTACCAGACTGCCCCCATCTCACAAAAGGAGGAGTATTCGTTGATTTACTTCGTGTGGTCGTTGGATTTATGTTTGGATTTGTATTCGTATCCGTATCTATGGACTTTGTGGTTGTTATAATTCTGATTGTGGGGTTTCTGTTATTTTGGACTTGTGGATTTTCTTTTATCTTAGATTTGTGGAGTTTATGTTTTGTTTTGTTGTGAGTCATACTAGTATGCTTTTGTTTGTGGTTATACATTGTTGGTATATGTTGGTGGTTTAGTATTTTGATACATGTGTTAGATTAGTGAGCGGCTGTGCGGGCTTATGTTATATTGTACTAGGGATTTTGAATTGTTATAGGGGAGATGTTATCCGAATTTTCCAGATCAACATTCTCTCAGGACGTGGCAGTCATAGTATGAAATTTTAGAAAAGAGTGATAGAAAAAAATTAAAGGAGGAGATCAAAGTGACTGAAAATTAATTTGGATTCATATCTAAAAGGTCAATGATAGAAGTTATATATTTTCTCAAATAACTAATTAAAAAGTATCGAGAAAAGAAATAAATCTTACTTATGGTATTCATTGACATAGAAAAAATTTATAATAGACTTCAAAGGAAAATTATATGGAGAACTAAAAAATATATAGATGCTTATATAGCGTATATTAAAATAATTAAGGTATGTATTAAGGTAGAGTGACTTGGCACATTGGGAAATGAATGAGAATTCATCCTCTTACAACCTTGTGGCTTGTTGGACCAGTTGTTTGTATGCTCCATCCATGCCGCCACACACTAATCCATGCATTTGAACTGCCTCAAGCTCCTCCTTGGCACACTGAGCACATTCCGATATATGATAGAAATGTTGGCTATTGAGGGAGACTAGTTGAGCTTTCAAACCTTTGAGTTTCTGCTTGACGTGAAAATGTGATGTACCAAATTGATTGTTGCTCCGTGCCTCCTCCACTGTTTGCAGAAACCTATTGTTCTGGCCAAAAATCGACGACAGTCAACCCACGGGTCAAGAAGATGCCACCTCAACTGATGCGGGTCCGAGTGCGAGGGGAACCTGCAGGATGAACACGAACGAACGGATTAGCTAGTGCCGGGGGATCCCGGTAGGCCACTCCGATGCTCAAGTCAGTTTCCGACGAAGAGAATAGTGGTAGGAAAAGCAGTTGCAGTAGTTAGAATGCAAGAGATTCGGATCCTTTTTTCATACCTACGTGCGAAGTAATATACCCTCTAAGAGAACATTCCATCTGATAGCAGGGGCAGGCTGTGGAGGCATCTGAGGGGACCAAGCCTGGACGTGTCTGACACCTGCGCCGATAGGAAGGCATCTAGGAAACAGTAGTGATACTCCTATAACTTCACTGCGGCGGGATGTCATACGTCACCTTTGTCGTTTAGTTGTAAATAGAAAGGTAGCTACTAGGATAGAATGAGATATGGGGACATGGGTACAGCCTTTCCCTACATGGTCGTTCGCACGCTTGACTGTCGGTATTGCAGTAAGACTTGATCATGGGTTGATGTCAGAGTGGGAAAAGATATCCGGGACCAGTGAGGACTAGGTTTAACCTGGTCAAAGGAACAAAGTAAGTGGCTGGACGGCTCGAGTAGATTGAGCATCATGCATGTGTTAATTATGGAAGCCCGGGCAAAGGGGCCTATAACAACCAGGGGGAGCATCGACCGAGCATAGGATGGTTGGGAGAGGCGCATGTCGGGTTTGGTTTGGATCTACTGATATGAGCTTGGGGACGAAGTACCCGGGAAATGACATACGAGAGTAAGGTTGGTCTAAGCATAGCTGAGGGTGCACTACCCGGATCATAGTGGTAAAGGCCCAATCCGGTCGGGCAAGAAGTAATGGCCTATAGCCGGGCAGGCCGAGCGTTGTGGCGGAATGGCCGGGCGAGACGCCTGGTTCGGCTAAGGGGAAGGGTTAATCTAATCGGAATGAGCGGTAACCAAAGTTGCCCGGGAGATACTCCAGTAATGTGAGGTATCCTCGGGCCAGGCTATAAATTGTTGGCGATCTGGATCTCCGTCCTATGTTCCAGATTCTATCCGCTCCGAAAAGCATAGAACCCCACAGGATAAAAATTTTATCCCGCCTGGATCAATTGACAAAGTCTACAAAAGACTAAGTCAATCGATCCTCAGGATCGCCGATTCCTAAATTACTAACTACGGTTTACGACTAGTTCTAGGTACAAAAAAACTACGGAAAAATAAATCATACCCGAACCTTGTAGATGACCTCGGAGCCTTCCGCTGTATTCCTTTCTTCTTCCTGGACGTTGGGTGGACAACGATCTTCCAGAAATAAAGGAGTTGCAATCTCCGGATGATGATGCCTTGGATCGCCTTGCTTCTTCTCGCAGCAACTTCGCCTCTTCTTGTCTCCCACCTTGGATCCGGCCACTACACCTTGGAGGATGTTCGGCCACCATAAGAGAGAAAAGAGAGGAAGCAAAGGAAGAAGAAGAAAAAGAAGAGGAAGAGAAGGGAAGGGGGCGGCGGCAACTAGAAGAGAAGGAGGAGAGAGTTCGATCTCGGAATCCTTTCTCCCTTCTATTTCTTGATTGCTCTTGCCGCCCACCCCCTCCCTCCTTTTATAGCCTCACGCCTAAGACCAAGCTCTCTTTGCCCAATTGAAAATATTTATTTAATTTTGATTGATTCAGTGAACCAATTCTAAATTATAGAAATATCTCAAATCTAGGCCTTTGGATTAGCTTGCTTGGTTTCCAGCCGTTATATCTTTTTGGAATTAGTAAAAAAAATAATTCCAATCTTATCTATAAGTGGCCGACCACCTTGGTTCAATCCATGAACCAACTTTATATAAAAAGAGAAAATAAAACCGAACCGAAGAGATCTCATCCGTCGGATGCAACTTAATCTCATCTAATGGTTACGATATAATCTCTTTTAATATAACTTAATTGCTCCGATCCAACGACTGAAATTTAATGGCTTGGGCGTGTGGTTCATTGAACCATCCTTGGTTCACCTCGTGAACCGGTTCTTCCTTCCAAAGAGAATTAAAACTGAACCGGAGAGATCTCGTCCATTGGACGCGACTTAATCTCATCCAACGGTTCTAATCTATTCTCTTTCAATCTTCTTTATTTATTTTGATTCAATGGATACAACTTGATCTAATCCGATGGATACAAGCTGATCTCATCCATTAACTCATCCTACGGTCGAGAACTAATCTCATCCAACGGTTGAGATTAAATCTCATCCGACGGTTGAGAACTAATCTCTTCCGTTTGATTGCATCCTTTTGAAGATGTCTTTAGGCTACAGTGGGGACCTCGAGGAGGTATTGGATCTGGCCTTCTGATGGGTTTCAGATCCCGTATTCAACCCCGAATACACACCTACATCCATCAACAATAATCCATTCCACTAGAGGATCATTATTGCACTTCCAATCCAATTCCCAAATTACGTTATGGGTTCCTTCTTATTATTTTTGTTAGGAAGTATACTGAAAAGACTAGGTCTTTTGTATATAAACATTTATGAAATAAAAAAGTTTGCATGCTCACTCTCAACCATAGAAATCAAATCTAATGGTGACAAAGGATTGAGTCCATAAACTATTTCAAATGGAGAGAACCGAGTTGCAGAATGCATGCTTCTATTGTACAAACTCAACATGTGGGTAGACAATCTTTCCATGTTTTCAAATTCTTTTAATTATAGCATGAAGTAAGAAAGATAATGTTTGATTAACAACATCAGTTTACCCATCAGTTTGGGGATAACAAGTAGTAGAAATCAACAATTTAGTTCACAATTTTCCCCATAAAGTTTTCCAAAAATAACTCAAAAACTTTGCATCCCTATCGGAGATAATTTATTTATTTATTTAAGATACGAAGAATAATTTATTTATTTTATTTTAATTTTAGCGGATCAATTTTTGAACCAAATTAAACCAACTAGTTTGGTTCATGATGGAAGAGAATTTTGGTAAAACGGAATAGATTTGAAATTTCATCTTAAGAAGACGAAACGAACAAAACTAGTTTGGATCAAATCAGAAGTCTAGATCAAATCGGAAGTCATTTAATATGTAAACCAAGCAAATCAATTAATTACAGAAAACCCTAAGTTTTAAATCGATTTAACCCAAACCCAAACCCTGTTTGAGAAGTTACTCATGTTACTCCCCGGATATAACTCACGATTACTGTTCCCCGTGATTTTCTCTTTCGCACATGATCGCGCGACCCACCGCCGTGCGACCGCGTCCGCCCGCGCCCGAGTCGACCTGCGAGGAAATCGCACCTCACGCGATTTAAAGGAGGGCAGTCGCCGTCGCCCTTCCTCAATCCACCGCAGCCAGCCGCAACTTTTCCCTTGTTCGGCCCTGCCCGTACCTCACCTCGCCATGATGGCCCTCCGCCGTCGCACCGCTCGCCGACGCCGCGTGAAGAAGAACGCCGGAGCCTTCTGCCGTCACCGCCGCCTCCTCTCGCCTTCCTTCACTGCCGAAGATGAGCCACCGTCGTCCCCTGCCGACCAGCACCGCTTTCCCACGATCGTCCCTTGCTCGATCGCCGCCGGCCACGATCCGACGCCGCCCTGCCTCTCGTGTGAAGAAGACGCCCCGTCGCCGGCCAAAAGTTGTCACGACCCGGGAGATAGCCGTCCGAAAATTTCGACAGCACCTCTCCAGTATCACTGACAATTCCTTGAATACAAACATATAATAAGGCCCACACGGCCTATCCATACTACAAAATATGGATTATACAAGTAACAAAAATAAAAGTGACCCACACGGCCACGTACACATCCTACACAATGCATAAGAATGAAATTCTAATTCTACACAATGATTAAGAAATAAACTCGTAAAGTAACGAAAAATCCAAAGTTTCATAAGCGAAAATGTAACAAGTACAAGTATGAAATCAAAATAGGAAATATGCTATAGTTTCGAAAACACCTAAATGAAATCAGAAAGTCCGATACGGTAGAAAGTAAACCAACGATACAAGTATACCAACACATGCTACAAACACATCCCACACACACACACAAAGTCCTCGTCATGAGATGGCATCGCTGGCAGATCTCTGGCATCCTCTGTAAGCTCCTACCTGATATCTGGGAAGACAGAAAAATCCCAGGGTCCAAAGATATGAGTACAAATACTCAGTGGGTAATACAGAAAGAAAGTGCATGAATAAAGGAAAACAAAAGTATAGATACATACCAAAGGTCAACAAGGTATCAATAAAGTCTCTGCAGATAATAAACAACTAACATGGATCTCATGTAATGCACCATTTGAATGACATGTCAAACATAGTGCAACAGTCAAAAATCAAACAAGTAGACAATCAAAATGCAGTATCAGTGCGGTCCAATATATATATATCATGCACATGATGTGCATATGCATGATGCAACTGCCACACTCACTACAGAACTCGTGCAAGCATCTGAGGCTGGGAATGTCCAACATCTGGGGATCAGTACTCCGCGCCCTACAACAAAGTAGTCCGGTGATCCAAATCGAGGGATCAGTGCTCCGCGTCCGGTGATCCCGTAGCTATGATAACCTACATATCCTATGCCCGATATTTGTCCTTTAATACTCATCACCGACGTACCAACCATGTACTCTCCGAGTACCACCCCTATCCGGTGTCGAGGTTAAATCATCGACTCGGCTGCGTACACTGCCATACAGCCGTCGACTACGTACACTGCCATACAGTCGCCATCACTGATGGAAATAGGGTATGATAACCACCTATGTAGATATACAATTAAAGTCATCTTCCATCATGATAGACCCACAACAATGGGATTTACAATCGTTATCATGCATCATGATGAGATGCTCAAATCATAGTAATCAGCACCTACCATACTAATCAATAACCGTAGGTAATAAGCCCTAACGATCATAAGAAAGAATCATATCAATAATGATCACAAATGTCATATCAA
This sequence comes from Curcuma longa, assembly GCF_044706935.1. NCBI lineage: Eukaryota > Viridiplantae > Streptophyta > Magnoliopsida > Zingiberales > Zingiberaceae > Curcuma > Curcuma longa. The sequence continues at coordinate 12,696,257 of NC_133867.1, read as the reverse complement.
GGATAGAAACAATAATCAGGAATGATAATCCAAGATCAACAGGCATAAGGACAAGCATAGTATAAACATGAGTAATGTAAAAGGTATACAAATAACAGGAAAGAATAACATCAAGGTATCAAACTACAATGATTGTAAAAGAATCATGCACTGAAAAAGAAAGAACTGTATTGACCAAATACAGTAAATTACCCACAAACAGATAGGATATGCAATATCTAATCAACAAAAATAGGAAAGAAAATCATGCACTGCAAGAAAGTCTGAACCAAATAAGTTAACCGATCGTAAGTAATCAAGAGACTTCCAAAAGAAATAAACCAACATCCATTAATAAACATATAGATCTTAACAAATTTAAGATCTACATATAACCCAAATCCAATTATATCCATAATTCAATTAACTCATGTTAATTAAACATGAATTAATTTCATTAAGTCTAATCGGCTTTAAACCAACCTAACTTAACTTAACTAACCTAATTAACCTAACTAACTAACTAATCTAATCACATAACTCAAATAAATAAATTCTAACCTAACCATGCAACCTAGCATCAACAGATAAATCTCCATCCTAATAACAAACAACATAAACCGATCCCTATCCTAACCATAGATCAAATCCATTTAAATCAAGACCTAACAGTCCCCACATGTAAACAGCAACCAATCAAACCCATCATAATAAAAAAAACTCATACTAACCAATGAAATCTATAACAGAACCCTAATACCTAATAGTAAAATTCTTTCCCAGCTTTAACTAAGGATTTACCTCAGATCTATTAGCCAGAATCTTGCCCATCCATCTTGTTCCAATTCACAAGAGGCATCCGCTTCTTTACAACTGAAGTTCTTGCACCAAAGACACCGATCGATCAGAACTTCAAGCCATAAATTTACTTCCAAGCCTGAAATGTTTCCTCAGCAGCAAGAACATAACGAATCAAAGATTCTAAACCTACCTCAGATCTGAGTAAATCCCTAGCCTTAGAACCCTAGCTCATCTCTTGATCAATTCTTGATCAACTCCTGCCCAATCCATGCTCTGATTTCTTCCAAGAACTCTACCACTCTCACTGCCTTGCCATGACAACCGATCAATCAGCCTACCAGCTACAAGAAAATCCTATTATTGAAACTGAGATAATCAGATTCAAGAAGAGAACTCACCTTGCATGCCCTAGACCCCAAGCCCCTTTCTTCCCCAACCAAGATTTGCCACAGGACAAGCTTTGGTTTCTCTTCCATCGCCGCCAAACCGATCGACTTCCTCCTGCTCACGCCGACCCAATCCGCCTCCACCCTCTTAGCCGCAATCTCTGTTATCTGGAATATGGCGACAAGACCAGCAACCTTGGTTCATCTCGGTGAAGAGGGCGACTGATCGATTAGAAAGAAGGAGTCGACTTCAGGCGCGATTGAGAGGAAGGAAGAAGGCTTGCGCTCAGCGAATAAGAAGAAGAAATCGCGATGTAGAGAAGGGAAAACTCAGCTTCGGGCAGCAATGGAGATCGCGGCTTTGGCGTGAAAAGGAATCGAGAATGAAGAAGAAGAGCAAGGAAGGCTTCGGTGCGAGTGGGGAGAAAGGAATCGCAGCTCGCGATTTTGGGAAGAGAAGATGGTTCGGGTTTAGTGGGTTACCGGTTTCCTTAACGGGTTTGATTTCAAGATCCAATACCCATTAGCCTATAACCCAATACCTAATTAAGTGATTAATTGGGCTCATGAATTGGCTAGTACTTTGGTTTATAGTTGGGCTTTAGGGTTGGTTGGTATTGGATTTTATTTAGGCTTTAATGGAGCTTTATTTGAGTTCCATTATTAACCCTAAAATTAAATCCATTGGGTTGTCTTAATGGGTTTAATTGTTAAACCCAAATAAAACTAAATCCCAAAATACCTAGCCCTTAATGATTAATTAACCTCTTAACCTTGTTAATCAATTAGGGTTATTTATGATTAACCCCTTAAGTTCCGATATTTTACAAAAGTAGCTGCCATCGAACCCCTACCACCGACCGCCAACAAGTATTACAGCAAATAGGTCTATTAATTGGTTAATTACATTAAGGTTTAGTTAAATAATTAAATTAATTTGATAATTAATAGGTCAGCTAAATTAGTTTAATATTTAGTTAGTAAATTGATTAATCAGTTTTAGTTAATCATTAATGATAAATTAATTATCCAGTTAGGATTTGTTACCATGATCAATTTGTTCGGTTGAGGAGCTAGGTTGAACTGTTAAGGTTTGATGTGGATGATCCGGGTTTCACTTTGTTGGGTTTTGGATCTCTATTGGTGATGGAGATCAAGTTAGTTATTGTTGGTTTTGAATTAATTTAATGGATCTGATTAGGTTAAAGATTAATTGGTTTAATACTTAGTCAATAATTTATTAATCGATTTTGGATTAGGTTTGATAGGGTTAATAGATTTGGATTGATTATGGTTTTTAATTGGCATAGGGTTCATTTAATTAGGATTTATGCCTAATTAATAAGGAGATTAATTTAATTAGATGAATAATTAATGACTAAATTATTAATTGATTTAAATTGGATTATTTGTAATTAATTGATTTAATTAATGTAATTAAGTAATTAGTTTATTGCAGATTTAATTATTAGTTAATTTGATTCACTAATTAATAGGTGATTAAGATGTAATTAAAGAGGGATTAATTACATAAGTTAATTTGATTAGTCGATAGATTAATAAATGAAGAGTTGATTTGGAATGAGGGTTAACTAAGTTAACGGGAGTTTAATTGAGTTAGATTAACCTTAGAATCAACTAGGATTCTCATTGATGGAAATTGATAAAATATTACACTTAGTAGTGTTGTATTGGTAAATTTCAAGACCTTGATTGGTACGGAGAGATTCTTATTGCGATGATTCGTCAATCAAGTGGGTACATTCTATCCTTGAACTCGTATAATTTTCCCCTGTGCATGAATAAATAAAGATTAAATAGATATATATTTATATGTGTTATAATTATTTTTAAAATGGGATTAAAATGACCCTTAAAATATTAGAACCGGGTTAATATGATTAAACCACTAAAGGGTAAAGAATTGATTTTATTTCCTATTCACATATGGGATTTATCTGGGGTAATTAAAATGGGTTCAAAATTTAAATAGATATTCTCATTTACTCTGCCTGTGGATACATGTCCTTATACTGCTTGATCTTTTATTTCTCATATTATTGATATTTCATCCTATTGATACTTAGCCTTTACATGTAAACTCTATGGTGATACCTAAGGGAATAAATAAGATTTAATTGGATTTGAGTTGGTCGTTTAGACTAAATAGAGAAGATACATACTGAGAATGTAATAATTATAATAATTGATGAAAAAGATATAACGTGAAATGAGATAAAAGAAAATGATAAATATTAAAAGATGTTAACTTTGAGCCTAGTTTTTTATACCAGAGTATTGGACCGTACACCTGAGGAATGTTGGTGTGATATAGCCCTTGGTCCAGAATACTTGACCGCTCACATATTATTGTGGTAGAGCAGAGGCCGAGGTCAGTGTTTATCATGTCTTCCACAGGTGAGGGCTCTTTAGCCCGTACGTTAGATAATGTATGCGACGATAAATTCTAAGAAGGCTATAGGCTGTTAGCCTATATATGAGTCATTATGAGGAGGCTATAGACTGTTAGCCTATAAATGAGTTATTATTTTTCTCTGATGATATTGGCTCTTGTTGTTCTTTTTTTTATACTTAAATAAAAATGTTGACACTTGTTATAATAGTTATTCATGTTGAGATTATACTGATGATATTTAGACATAGATTGATTAAATAAACAAGATTGAGAAGTTATTAAAAATTAATGATAATGAATTGAGATATAAAATTTATACATATAAATGTTACCTAATTCCAGATAATGATACATAGATATATGTATTATGTATAAATGGAAAACTTTAAGAAGAAAATTAAAGTGTCAATAACAAGAAATATGATATACTCTATTCCCTTGGCTTCTTAAGTAAGATTAAATTCATGCACATCTTTTCTGATTACTTAGTCTTTGGCTAACTATCTACCTTCTTTGGCCTCCAGATTTGCAGGCATAGATTTGATACTACTTTGGCTCAGTCTTCTTTAGAGTTGCTCAGAGACTTTGATGTGCTTCTTTTCGATTTGGGTTATTTTTGTTTAATAGTACCTTATGTTGTTTTTATGTTCATGAGACTTAATAAATGGATGTATGAACTTTTCTTCTGGTTATTCTATTTATAAGGTATAAATGATTTTGTAAAATACCGGAACTTAAGGGGTTAATCATAAATAATCCTAATTGATTAACAAGGTTAAGAGGTTAATTAATCATTAAGGGCTAGGTATTTTGGGATTGAGTTTCATTTGGGTTTAATGAAACCCATTAAGTCAACCCAATGGGTTAAATTTTATGATTTAAAATGGAGCCCAAATTGGCCCATTAACATAAGCCCAACCCATTGATTATGGTATATGGCTATTGGATGAGGTTTTTTGATTAATGGTTTAATGGTTTGACACCCGATCCGTTAAGAAGCTCAAAAACCCGTTAAGCTATCAAACCCGAACTGTAGTCTTTCTTCCCAAATCGTGATCGCGATTCCTCACCGAAGCCGCAGTCACCAAAGCCTTCTTTCTCTTCCACGTCGAGTGCAAACCTTCTCCCTTCTCTCCCGATTTGCCTTCCCCTCTTCCTTCTTATTCGCGAGTCTTTCTTCCCACGCCGCCGACGAAGCCTTTTCTACAACGCGATCTTTCTTCTCCTCTTCCACGCCAGACGCTGCCCTCCTCTCTTCCCCATCACGATCGACCTTCCCTTCTTCACGATTCGCCGCCGTCGTCGTTCTTCTAGGAGCAAGCCGTCGGCCCTTGGCCTTGAGTGGGAGTCTACAGCGCCTTTATCTTTCTTATTCTTCTTCCTTCTCCCATTCCGCCTCGCGTGCCAGCCGTCGAACGAGCCAGCCACCACTGATCAGAGCTGAACTTGGGGTTCTAGGGTTTCGTATTTGGGTAAGTGCTTGAATCTTGATTTTATTGGCTAGAGATGGGAATTTTCGAAATAGATTGATGAGAGCCGTGACACTTCCATCAAGCAGAGGGAGGAAAACTATGACAATGTGGATCTTGTTCATGGTCAAGGATGATCCGGCCAAGGTGAGGCATTTTGATTGGTCTCCGGTGTCTACAACAAATAGGTACACTGCCTTGTGTTTCCTTACTCCTTCTTGCTTTTGGTATACTTGTATCACGGGACGTTGCTGATGAAATTGTGACGAATATCCTTGAATTTACTTGGATCTGTTCGATTAGTTTCAACAGCAAGCATTTATCAAGAATTGAGCTGGAAATCTAGGGGAAAAGGCCTGAATCAATTTGAGGTAAGTCCTTAGTTAAGCTGGTTAAGAATTTTGACTATTAGGATTTTGTGATAGATTTTATTGGTTAGTATGAGATCCTGATTTTTGATCTTGATTAGTAGATTAGGTTCTTGGGTTCTAATCTGTTGATGGTATTGAGTTTAATGTGTATTTGTTGGATCTGTTTATTGGATATATTAGATGAAATAGATACTTGATTTTAGAATTTATTAGAGCTAGCTATTATGATTAGGTTAGGATTTATCTATTAAAGTTGTGTTAAATAGGTTAGTTAGGTTAATTAAGTTAGGTTGGTTTAAATCCGATTAGACTTAATGAAATTAATTCATGTTTAATTAACATGAGTTAATTGAATTATGGATCTAATTGGATATGGGTTATATATAGATCTTAATTTGCTAAGATCTATATGTTTATTAATGGATGTTGGTTATTTCTTTTGCAGGTCCTTGATTATCGATCAGTTGCTTACGTGGTTTATTTTCTGGGAGTTCTAGGATTTGAATTGCGATATATCAGGTGGATAATTTACTGTATTTGGTCAATACAGTTCTTTCTATTTTCAGTGCATGATTCTTTGACATCTTGTATTTGATATATTGATTCTACTCCTGTTTATTATGTGTATCCTCTTGATGTTACTCATGTTCATATCATGCTTGATCTTATGTCTGTTGATCTTGGATTATTATTCCTGACTGTTGTTTCTATCCGTGGTATGACATTTGTGATCATTATTGATATGACTCTTTCTTATGATACCTGAGATCATGATGACTTATACCTACGCTTATTGATTAGTATGGTAGGTGCTGATTACTATAATTTGAGCATCTCATCATGATGCATGATAACGATTGTAAATCCCATTGTTGTGGGTCTATCGTGATGGTAGATGACTTTAGTTGTATATCTACATAGGTGGTTATTATACCCTATTTCCATCATGATGATGGCGACTGTATGGCAGTGTACGCAATCGACGGCTGTATGGCAGTGTACGCAGCCGAGTCGATGATTTGACCTCGACACCGGATAGGGGTGGTACTCGGAGTGTACATGGTTGGTACGTCGGTGATGAGTATTAGAGGACAGATATCGGCCATAGGATATGTAGCTTATCATAGCTACAGGATCACCGGGCGCGTAGCACTGATCCCCGATTTGGATCACCGGACTACTTTGTTGTAGGGCGCGGAGTACTGATCCCCCGATACCGGCCATCCCAGCCTCAGATGCTTGCACGAGTGCTATAGTGAGTGGGGCAGTTGCATCATGCATATGTGCATCATGTGCATGATATATATGTATTGGACCGCACTGATACTGCATTTTGATTGTCTACTTGTTTGACTCTTGACTGTTGCACTATGTTTGACATGTCATTCATATGATGCATTACATGAGATTCATGTTAGCTGTTATTATTTGCAGAGATATTCTTGATATCTTGTTGATCTTTGGTATGTATCTATCCTTTTGCTATTTCTTTTATTCATGCACTGTCTTTCTATATTACCCATTGAGTATTTGTACTCACATCTTTTGGACCCTGCGATTTTTCTGTCTTCCCAGATATCAGGTAGGAGCTTACAGAGGATGCCAAAGATCTGCCAGTGATGTCATCTCACGACGAAGACTGTGTTTGTATGGGATGTGTTTGTAGCATGTGTGGTATACTTGTATCATTGGTTTACTTTCTACCGTATCGGACTTTCTGATTTCGTTTCGGTGTTTTCAAAACTATTGCATATTTCCTATTTTGATTACATACTTGTTCTTGTTACATTTCTGCTTACGAAACTTTGGATTTGTCGTTACTTTATGAGTTTATTTCTTATTTGCTGTGTAGAATTAGAATTCCATTCTTATGCATTGTGTAGGATGTGTATGTGGCCGTGTGGGTCACTTTTATTTTCATTACTTGTTTAAATCCATATTTTGTAGTATGGATAGGCCGTGTGGGCCTTTATATATGTGTATATAGGGAATTGTCAGTGATACTGGGGAGGTGCTGTCGAAATTTTTCGGACGGCTATCTCCCGGGTCGTGACAGATTTTGTACTAGTTCCTTTATTATAATGTCATTGAGTGAGGTACCTCCCAATGTGCGGGAACAACACCTCCGAGGTGTGACAAAAGCATTTATATCCTTTTTCTAATGTAGCATAGCCAAGAAAAATACATTTCCTTCCTTTATCATCCAATTTAGTTCTAAGATGTAATGGGATGAAAGCATAGCATGTGCACCCAAACATTCTTAAATGAGAGATATTTGTCCTTTTATTGTATAGGAGTTCTATTGGAGACTTTCCTCCGAAGTTTTCTATTGACATTAGATTTATGAAATGAGCTGCTGTGCTAATGGCTTCACACTAGAATATTTTGGGAACATTAGCATGATTTAGGAGAGTTCTTGCTGTTTCTAGTAGTATTTTTCCTTTTAGCTACCCCATTTTGTTGAGGGGTATAGGGACATGAGGTTTGATGAATAATTCTCCTTTCTTTTAAGTATTCTCTTTTTTTATTGCTTGTGTATACCATTAGCGGATCTAAGGATTTAATATTGCCATTGTATTGCCTTGAGATATAATTGTTATAGCTTTTAAAAGCCTCAAATACTTGAGATTTATTGGTGAGCATGTAAGCCCAAGTGTATCTAATTTTATGATCAATGAATGTAACAAAGTATTTATAACCTTGTTTAGACAAAATTGGAAAAGTCCATACATCAGAGTGAACCAGATCAAAGGGTTTTTCATATATAATGGTAGAACAAGGATAGTTTGCCTTTTTTTCTTTCCCGAGAATACAAGGTTTGCAAATATTATCTAAACTAGCAGTAGGGAAGTAATATTTTAGGACATAAAACTACTAGGGTGACCTAGTCGAGCATGCCAAAGTTGGGAGTCCTCCTGGCTTGCTTTAAAGACCTGATAGCCATGGTCCAAAACATAAAGTTTATTCCTTCTACATCCCTTGCCAATTAAAAGATTTATCTTGATGTCCTGAAATGATACTTTGTTAGAGTCAAAAATAACCTTACAATCATATTCCTTAGTTATTTTACTAATAGACATTAGATTGGAAGTAAAATTTGGAACATAGAGGGCCTCCATTGGCTTTCCTAATAATTCAATTTCTCCTATTTGATTTACTATTATGTTTTGACCATTAGCTACCATAACTGTTTTACATTCTTTCAAGTTTCTGAACTTTAAGATTTTATTCCTATCATTTACCATATGACAATCACATCCTGAATCAATAATACAATGTTTAGTATCTAGAGTGGAGGTTAAGTATATACCTGTTGTAGAGGTTTGGTGATGCTCCTCCATAGAAGTTTGTGCTTTTAATGTTTGCATAGGTTCCTTCTTTCGAAATGCCTTTGGTCTTAAATGAGGATGAAGAAATCAACACTTGTCCTTTGTATGCCCTTTCTTCTTGCAATTGGGACATACTTCTTTTGGATGAACTTCGTTAATCTTGAACCCATGAACTTCCAATTTTTTTGTTTGAAGTTTCTTCAATATTCAAGCTTGACTCGGTTCTTTGGATGATTTGCAATAAGCCATGATAGGTAGGCAGATTTTGCATTCACAGAATTTCCTGTCTCATAGTTGAGAATGAGTCTCCAAGAGTCATAAGAAGACTAAAAACTTTGTCTTCATTTTGTCGCTTTATTATTTCTATCGGATCGGTGGTTGGTGGTCGTAGAACCTCAAGCTCGCTCCATAAGTTACCAAATTCTCCAAAGAGTTGTAGAAGAGTCTTGTTCTCTTTTCTCATGTCTGCTATTTGTCTTCTTAGTTCGAAGACTCTTCCGATGTTGTTGGTTTGCCCATATAGTGTCGAGAGATGATCCCATAGAGCTTTAGCATTTGGAGAACAAGCAACCATACTCTTGTGAGCTTCATCTAGAGAAAGAAGAAGATGAACAAATACTTTATTATCTTTCTTCTGCCATTCTTTGAAAGTAGGATTAGATTCAATAGGAGGATCTTAAAGAATATGATAATCAAGGTTATAGGAATTTAGGATCCTCTTAATGAATCTCGACCATTGAATATAGTTGGAGGAACTAAGAAGAAGAGGAGCAGAGTTGAGAAGGGAGCGAGCTTAGTTGCGGAAGAGGTAGACTCTGCTGCTCTGATACCATGATGAAATTTAGCTTTGGTATTAACTTCAAAACTTGTTACAAAATGGATGAGAACCCATGAAAAGCTTGTTGCAAGAAAGAGGAGAAAACATGAAGCGTTTTCTTCATTATCTTGAATGTAACCATACAAGGTGGTTTTATAGTGTTACATGAGAGCCTCTTGAACGTTGTGGACACATGCTCCAACATTCATGTTTTTGAATGTTGGAGCATTTATGCATTAATGCATTAAATGCATGCATTAAATGCACTTAATCTTTTTGGATATAGAAGGAGCATTTAATGCATTTAATGCACTTCATCATGATGAATTGAAGGATCCTCCTTGTTGCTTTGTCTTCTTGCATTTCTTTGTCTTCTTGCATGATAAACTAAATTTGACTTAATCTTTAATCTTTAACAATATATGCATGCAAGCAATTAAGAGTACAAATACATGCATGCAATTAAATAGTTTAACAAATCAAATCAAACTAGTCCTTTTCCTCATTGAATGAGTAAGCAACTCAAATCAAACAAGTCCTTATACTCATTGAATGAGTAAGCAACTCAAATCAAACAAGTCCTCATACTCATTTATTGTAAGAATGAGTACTCATTTTATCATGCAAGTTAATGTATCAATGGATAAGCCTAATCACATTAATGCACCCTTGATTGATACTTTGATTTATTTGGACCTTTTCTTTTTCAAAATCAGCAAAATGTCCTTCTATTAGTCCGTTTAGTACTTCCTTGAAACGCTTTTCCCAAAGTCTAACTAGACCTTTTGAAAGTGACAAATGATCATTTGTCTGATGTGCATCATGATCAGCTCCTTGATGTGCATCAGAGTTCGAAGATGATAGCCCCTGCCACAATTATTGGGAAGTGATGTAGAAGAGTACCCCGTTGATGGTGAAGCCCTCGTCACTAGGCGTGCTCTAAATGTGCACATGAAGGAAGAAGATGAAGAATAATGAAACAATATATTTCATACATGTTGCCACATCAAAAAGAAGGTATATAGTATGATTATAGATGGGGAAAGTGCACTAATGTAGCAAGTACTCTTAGCTTGTCCATCTGTTTGTGGATGACATATTGTAGAAAACAAAAGTTTTGTAACTTTCCCCATAAGGTTATCCAAAAGTAGCTTAGGAACATTGTATCGAGATTTTAAAATATGCTTCTTGACACTCCATGAAATCGCACAATCTCCCTAAAGAATAGATCAGCAATATGGTTAGCATCATCTATTTTCTTAGAAGGAATAAAATGAGCCATTTTAGAAAATTTGTCCACAACAAAAAAAATAGAATTCATATCTCGTTTTGATTTAGGTAAGCCTACAACAAAGTCCTTGGAAATATCCACCCATGGTTCAGTAGAAATTGGTAAAGGTGTATATAATCCATGAGGTAAAGATCTAGATTTTGCTTGCCTACATGTGATACACTTCTCACAAAACTTGACTACACCTCGTTTCATGTGAGGCCAAAAGAAATGTTCAACCAAAACTTCTAGAGTTTTTCTTACACCAAAATGTCTCATTAGTCCCCCACCATAAGCCTCTTGGATTAATAATTTCCTCAATGAATAATTAGGCACACACAACCTATTGACCCTAAAAAGATACTCCTCATGCCTATAAAACTTCCCAAATGCAGCATGTTCACAAACTTCAAATACATTTCCAAAGTCAGGATCATTAGAATATATATTTTTAATGTATTCAAAACCTAACAATTTAGTGTTCAAAGTAGAGATCAAGGTATACCTTCGAGACAAAGCATCTGCAACAATATTTTTCATACCTCGTTTATACTTGATTACATAAGGAAATGACTCAATGAACTCCACCCATTTTGCATGACGTTTATTCAACTTACTTTGGCTCTTCAAATGCTTCAACGATTCATGATCAGTGTGAATGACAAACTCTTTGGGCCACAAGTAATGCTGCCAAGTCTCTAAAGCCCTCACCAATGCATACATCTCCTTGTCGTAAGTTGGATAGTTCAAAGTTGCTCCACTGAGTTTCTCACTAAAATAAGCAAGGGGTTGACCTTCTTGTATTAGCACAGCTCCAATACCTATTCCTGATGCATCACACTCAATTTCAAAAGTTTTAGCAAAGTTAGGTAATGCAAGTATTGGTGCAGAAGTTAGCTTCTCCTTAAGTAAGTTGAAAGCTGAATTTTGTTCACTATCCCAATGAAAACCAACATTCTTTTTAACAACTTCAGTCAAGGGTGCAGCTAAAGTACTGAAATTTTTAACAAACCTCCTATAGAAACTAGCCAACCCATGAAAGCTACGTACCTCAGTTATGGTTTTTGGTGTTGGCCATTCACGAATAGCCTTAACCTTCTCTTCATCCACTGCTATTCCCTTAGCACTAACAATATAACCAAGAAACTCAATCTGACTAGTGCAAAAAGAACATTTTTGAAGGTTAGCATACAACTTTTCATTTCGCAAAACAAGTAGAACTTTTTGTAAATGATTTAGATGCTCATCTAAATTTTTGCTATAAATCAAGATGTCATCAAAATATACTACAACAAAGTCCCCAATAAAAGCACGCAAAATATGGTTCATATCTCATGAAAGTACTAGGAGCATTAGTTAGCCCAAATGGCATGACTAACCATTCATATAAACCATACCTAGTCTTAAAAGTAGTTTTCCATTCATCTCCCTCACGCATTCGAATTTGATGATAGCCAGACTTCAAATCAATTTTAGAGAAAATGCAAGAACCATGTAGTTCATCTAGCATATCATCTAATCTAGGAATAGGATGATGATACTTTACCGTAATCTTGTTGATAGCCCTGCAATCAACGCACATTCTCCAAGTTCCATCCTTCTTTGGCACAAGCAAAACAGGAACAACACAAGGGCTCAAACTTTCTTGGACGTACCCTTTCCTCATCAACTCTTCAACTTGCTTTTGAAGCTCCTTTATCTCCGCCGGATTACTCCTATAGGCCAGTCTATTAGGAATTGTTGCTCTTGGGATGAAATCAATTTGGTGCTCTATTCCCCTAAGTGGTGGCAATCCATCAGGAACCTCATCAGTAAATACATCATCAAACTCCTGCAAAAGAGATTTAACAACACTAGGCAAAGAAGAGTTAAGATTGTTAGTGTTGAAATAAGCCTCCTTGTACAAAAGTAAAATCATCGGCTGTTGAGAATAAAAAACTCTCTTAACCTCTCTTTCTTTTGCATAAAAGCTCATTTTTTTACTCTCTTGCTCTTGAAGTTTTTTTTCTTTTTCATTCTTTTTTTCACTCCTCTCATCCACACTTTTTATTTTCTCACACTCCTTTTCTTTTTCATTCTTTCTTTTCTCACACTCTTTTCTTTTTTCACTCTCATTTTTTATCCTCAACTAATCTTCATATACTATAATGAAACCAATACTTGCTTTGTGACCTTAAATTCCCTGCAATCATTCAACCGTTGTAGTTTATAAGGTCTAGGATGTTTAGTGGTAGGGAAGCATAATGTCTCAACGAAGAGAGTACTAGCTACATTAGTGCAACTTCCCCCATCGATAATCATATTACATACCTTCTCTTTGATGTGGCAACGAGTATGAAATATGTTCTCTCGTTGTCCTTCATCTTCTTCCTTCATTTGCACATTTAGGGCACCGCCTAGTGACAAGGGTTTCTCCTTCAACAGGATACTCTTCTATATCACTTTCCAATAATGGTGGCATGGCACTGTCATCTTCGAGCTCTCTCTTAGTTTCAATATTACCATTGTCTTTCAAAAATATAATTCTTTTGTTTGGACATTGTGATGCAATATGTCTTCTTCCCAAATACTTCTTTATTCTTCAAAAACTCAGTCTAACCCTTTGATGCAACTTTATCATCTTTTTTATTCCAGCTAGATTTCCAAGTGGATGAATTATGACTTGCCCATGCTTAATTGAACCCTTTCTTTTGAGTTGTCTTTCAACTTTCATGGACATATGCACCATATCTTCAAGCTCCACATTGTCACTGTTGGATCTCTTGGACACCGGCTAGAGAGGGGGGGTGTGAATAGCCGTCCACATTTTTCGCTTTTCTTCCTTCGTCTTCGTTTAACGCAGCAGAAACAATAACTTGATCAGAGGAAGACGAAGATCAGCACGCTAACTCAAGGATTTACGAGGTTCGGAGATGATGCTCCTACTCCTCGGCGTGTCCGTAAGGTGGACGATCCCTCGATCTTTCGGCAGATCAGACCCCGATAGAAATTGGCTATGATCTTCTCCTTCTTGGTGGAGGAACCTCTCCACAGATTGTCTCAACAGATACAAAGATAAGCACGAGACAAGGAGAATACAATGAATCAAAGATCGGACAACAGAGACAACAAGAACCGCTTGCTGCTCAGCTTGTTCCTCCAAACACAGGACGTTGCTCAGAGCCAACAGAACAGCTAGCAGCACAAGTCTGTTCCTCCAACTCAGCGTAGCAGAGCCAACAAGCCTTGTTCCTCCAAACACAGGACGTTGCTCTTGCTTCCTCTTCTTTGATTCACGATCAGGCTCTCACAGGATTGACAATGTTCTTTCTGAGCTCTCAAGGATGATTAATGGTAAATGTGTGAGCTTCTCCTTCCTCAGCGCTGCTTCTTGCTTCTCTTATAGCCTCTGCTTGGTTCTTGTGCCCAACGGATCCCTGCACTGTTCTGACACCAGCTGCCGTCCGTTGTCACAGAACTCCCCCTGCAGAACAGCTCAAAAGCCAACTCTCACCATCCATTTGAATTTCCCTCCTTAACCTGTCCTGTATATCTGCACACTCAAAAGATGCATTAAAAACATTCTATAACAAGGACATAGTATAAGGATGGATAAAACATTAAAGTCCAGGTCACGAGCAAAGCTACCAAAGCTTTCTCGGACCAAACAGGAGACCGGGCCACCAAGGCCCTCCTCCTGGAATCAAGAGACCGAGCCACCAAGGCCCTCCTCTTGAGGAATCAGGAGACCGAGCCACCAAGGCCCTCCTCCTGAGATCGAGCTACCAAAGCTCACGGTCCCGAGCCGAGCTACCAAAGCTCTCCCGGACCATCCGGCCATTCGCACCAAGCTCCCGGCCACTCAGGTTCCGAGCCACCAAGGCTCCCTGAAATCGAGCTACCAAAGCTCACGGTCCCGAGCCGAGCTACCAAAGCTCTCCCGGACCATCCGGCCATTCGCACCAAGCTCCCGGCCACTCAGGTTCCGAGCCACCAAGGCTCCCTGAAATCGAGCTACCAAAGCTCACGGTCCCGAGCCGAGCTACCAAAGCTCTCCCGGACCATCCCGGCCATTCGCACCAAGCTCCCGGCCAATCCGGTCCTAAGCCACCAAGGCTCCTCCTGGACCATCTCAGAGACGAGCTACAAAAGCTCTCTCCATTCCCACGAGCACCAAGCTCTCCGGTCCTGAGTCACCGAGACTCTTCCTAGACCACTTCAAAGACGAGCTACCAAAGCTCTCTCCAACCGCCTACGAACACCAAGTTCCCGGTCATCTCGGTCTTAAGCCACCAAGGCTTCTTCTAGACCAACTCGGTCGAAAACTACTAAAGTTCTCTCTGATCTCTCAGTACCATGTTTCTCGGTCAAGACCGACTTCTCAGACATCCAGAATTTACTCAGAAATTAACTCACGAAGTAATCAGGGAGTAACGAAAAAAACAGGCAAGACGTGGTGATCGACCAGCTGGTCGATCACCAAGGCTGATCGACCAGCTGGTCGATCAGACAATCTGATCGACCTCGTGGTCGATCAGGCAAAGCTGGTCGACCACTGGTCGATCAGACTAAGCTGATCGACCACGTGGTCGATCAAGCTCAGCTGATCGACCATGTGGTCGATCAGCAAAAGCTACTCTCCCGTTCCAGCAAAAACCAAGGTTTTACCCCTTCACTTCTTTCTTCCTTTCTCCCTTTCTCTCGGCCATTGTTATCTTCTTTCCGGTCTCACCTAATTTCCCCAGGCAATTCAGGTAAACAACTCCCGACTTATGTCTCCCGGCCAATTAAATCTTTCTCCCGGCTCTCACTTCTTTCTTGGCTCCCGGCCAAACATCTCTTCTCCCGGCCAAACATCTCTCGACGAAGTTAATCTCCTTGCCGAGCAAGAGCTTACTTCTCCCGGTCAAGTTCCCGGGCAACTTTCTCTTGATACTCTTCTCTTCTTCCCGGCTTCACTTCTCTTCGGGCTTCACTTCTCTTTTTCCCGGCCAACCTACTCTAAACTAAGATAAACTTCTTCCCGGACAAAAACTTATCCGGTCAAGTTCCCGGGCAAGTTTGTTACTTTCGGCCAAGAAACTCTTCTCCAGACATTACTATTCTCCCGGCCAAGCTTCTTCCGGCCGGCTTCTTTTCCCGGCCACATTTCTCTCATCTTCACTTTGCCCGGCCAAGCTACCCTTCTTCCCGGTTACATTTTTTCCGATCAAGCCAACCTTTTTCCCGGCTAAACTTGATACTTTCCCGGCCAAGATCCTGTTTTCCCGGGCATGAATCCGATCACGATCTCTCTTATCCCGGCCGATAAAAACATGACCTGATCGACCACGTGGTCGATCACGGCTAGCTGATCGACCAGCTGGTCGATCAAAGCTAGTTGATCGACCAAATGGTCGATCAGAGCAAGCTGATCGACCATGTGGTCGATCAAGGCAATTTGGTCGACCATTGGTCGACCAAAGCATGCATGAGGTTCCAACATGCATTGCACTCTCCGATTGCACTAGATTTTCTTCTTCGTTAAAGAAAAACCAATCACTTTTGTCTTTATCCTCCACTAAATCTCCACTTCTAAATGATACATTGAAACGTGGCCAATCTTTTGGTTTTCCAAACATTAAATGTGGCCACATCCATTTTGCATTGCTTGCATATGCTTAATTACCTTAATGCACGTACACGTACAAAATGCATGCATTAATTCATTAATCAAGTAACTCTTGCATGATTAGTAATGAACTCCATTAATCAAGCCACTTCATTAATCAACCACCATGCATGCATTTTAATCAATTTCGTTACCAAGGGGTTTCGGCTATTCCGGGTTAACTTAAACTTGACTGACCCAACTAACCTTGGTAAGACTAAACTTACTTGTCAAACAACAAAACAGACTCAAGTCTGACCGGGTCAGACTGCATCAACAGTCACAACCCGGGAGATAGTCGTCCGAAAAATTTTGGAAGCACCTCCCCAGTTTCCCTGACAATTCCCTGTATACACACATATATAAAGGCCAACACGGCCTATCCATACTACAAAATATGGATTTATATACTAAACAGAAGTAAAAGGTGACCCACACGGCCACATACACATCCTACACAATTACTAGCGAGAAAACTCATAAAATATGCAAAACTCAGAATTATAGGAGCGGAAACATAAATCCAATAAAGTCCAATGCAATGGATACGAGTCCAAGAAATACTACATGTAAAAATGCACCATAATCATCAAGACGAAGTTAGAAATCCGAAACTATGACTCGGAAACAACAACATGACAAGTATCACAAGTATACCACAATACATCACACACACATAAAATCCCGTCGTCGTGAGATGGCGTAGCTGGCAGATCCGTGGCATCCTTTGTAAGCTACTACCTGATATCTGGGAAGATAGAAAAATCCCAAGGTCCAAAGATGTGAGTATAAATACTCAATGGGTAATATAGAAAGATAGTGCATGAATAAAAGAAATAGCAAAATGATAGATACATACCAAAGGTCAACAAGGTATCAAGAATATCTCTGCAAATAATAACAACTAACATGGATCTCATGTAATACATCATATGAATGACATGTCAAACATAGTGCAACAATCAAGAATCAAACAAGTAGATAATCAAAATGCAGTATCAGAGCGGTCCAATACATATATATATCATGCACATAATGCGCATATGCATGATGCAACTGCCACACTCACTACAGAACTCGTGCAAGCATCTGAGTCTGGGAATGTCCGGTATCGGGGGATCAGTACTCCGTGCCCTATAACAAAGTAGTACGGTGATCCAAATTGGGGGATCAGTGCTCCGCGCCCTACAATCAAGTAGTCCGGTGATCCAGTAGCTATGATAAGCTACATATACTATGGCCGATATCTGTCCTTTAATACTCATCCCGACGTACCAACCATGTACTCTCCGAGTACCACCCCTACTTGGTGTCGAGGCAGATCATCGGCTCGGCTACGTACACTGCCATATAGCCATCGACTGCGTACACTGTCATACAGTCGCCATCACCAAGATGGAAATAGGGTATAATAACCACCTATATAATAATGCTACTAAAGGCCAACTACCATCACGATAGACCCACAAGGGATTTACAATCGTTCATCATGCATCATGATGAGATGTACAAATAATAGCAATCAACACCTACCATACTAATCAATTAGCGTAGGTATAAGTCATGATGATCTCAGATCTCATAAGGAAAGAACCATATCAATAAGGATCATAGATGTCATATAAATGATATAAACAACAGACAAGATTAATAATCCAAGATCAACAGACAGAAGGTCAAGCATGATATGAGCATCAATAACATAAGTAGTATATAAATAACAGACAGGAATAACGTCAAGGTAATAAATTACAAGAACTGTCAAAAAATCATGCACTGGAAATGGAAAGAACTGTATTGACCAAATACAGTAAATTACCCACAACAGGTATAGAAATGTAATCAACAATAGAAAAAGAAATCATGCACTGAAAAGAGAGTAGATCTGTATTGACCAAATACAGAGATTATCCACCTACGTATCGCACGTCAAACAATTGAATCCTCAGAAATATCCTCGTAAATAACCGATCGATAATCAAGGACCTGCAAAAGAAATAACCAACATCCATTAATAAATATATAGATCTTAACAAATTTAAGATCTACATATAACCCAAATCCAATTAGATCCATAATTCAATTAACTCATGTTAAGTAAACATGAATTAATTTCATCAAGTCTAATTGGATTTAAATCAACCTAACTAACCTAATTAACCTAACTAACTAACTAATCTAATCACATAACTCAAATAAATAAATTCTAACCTAACCAAATCCAAACACAATCATCAATAACTAGTCTAACCTTCATCACAAACCGGTTAAGGCATTAACATAACCCAAGAACAATTTAATTCCATTTAAATCCTATAAGAATGGATTCCAAATGCTTACCTTATAGAAAACCCTAGCTGTGCTCTTAACGCAAGAATGCTGCTGACACCAAATCTGATCGAACAGAGAACAAATTAACAAACCTAGATGATCAATGAAAAACCCATGAACCAAGGGTTCTAAACCTTACCTCAAATCTGATCAATGCCCTAAAATCACAAATCCAGGTTCTTCAGCCCCACCTCATCTCTGATTCACTCTTGAATTCAGCCAACTATCTGTGATAATCACGCTGCGTTATAGACAGAAGACTAGAGGGGCAGAAGGGAACGAAAGGAAAAACAATAAACACCTCACCTTGGTCGAATCCTCCTAGGCATATCCTGATCAAATCTTCCATTGCAAAGGTGGCTGCCCTCTACTAAGTCGATGTGAAAAGCTCCTATATCTGGTTCTTGAAGGTGATCACAAGCCCCCCCTACTCCGATCGATCCGCCTTCGTATGTCCCTGCCACGCCCAATCTAGACGAGGCACAAAGTAGATCTCGGCCATCTCCCATCCCTGATTTGCTACTCCATTACCTTCGATCTGTCCTTATTAATCCCTGTTCTGCTCCCAATCGGATGAGGCCTTTGATCACGCGATCGCAACTGAGGACAAGAGGAAGCACAATCCGAAAAGGATAGAAATCACAGGAGGAGAAGAAGGCTTCGGCGTCCGGCGTGGAAGAAGAATCACAGCTTGATTGAAGAGGGATCGGGGGCTGGAGAAAGCTTCGTCGGCGAGGAAGAAGGAAGATCGCGAGTCTTCGGTGAGGGAGAAGAATCACGGCTGAACCTTGTTATCCAATTAGGGTTATTTATTAAAATAAACCCTAAAATTTCTTGTATTTTACATTCTCCCCCACTAACAAAAATTTGGTCCCCAAATTTACTTCCTTCATACTATAGTGTAGAAATACCATAGTAATATGATCGAGCGTCTCAGATCCCGATACATACGAGTACCACTCGGATGTATCGCAAACCTAGAATGGTGTGCCTCATGCAACAACTCATCCTTAACCGAATGCTACTCTAGAACATAAGTCGACCTCAAAATCGAATTATCCCATCTGCGTCACATGAGAACTCTAACTGCTGTCCAGAGTCCATCCTGCTGCGGATAAACTGAAGATGCTGGTCGCTAGCCTGTGCCAATTTAATCTTCTCCACTATAGGTGACTGAGCAACCATCGAAACTAGAACACCATGCTGAGTCCGACTATGCTCTATCAGTCCCAACTCTGAAAACTGCCGGATCAGATCAGTAACTGCTACCATCTGACTAGCCAGAATCCCCCAAGACTTCCGACTGAGTGCATCTGCGACTACATTAGCTTTACCTGGGTGGTAGCTAATGGTACAATCGTAATCCTTCAGATATTCCATCCATCGTCTCTGTCTGAGGTTCAGCTCTTTCTGGGTGAACAGATACTTCAGACTTTTATGATCGGTGAAAATCTCGAAGGTAACTCCATATAAGTAGTGTCGCCAAATCTTCAGAGCGAAGATAATAGCGGCAAGCTCCAAATCATGCACAGGGTAGTTCTTCTCGTGGTCTTTCAACTGACGAGAAGCATAAGCGACTACCCGATCACGCTGCATCAATACCGCACCAAGTCCCTGGAATGATGCATCCGTGTAAAGTGTGAATCCATCCTCGCCAGAAGGGATCACGAGAATCGGAGCGCTCACCAACCGCTGCTTAAGCTCCTGGAAGCTAGTCTCGCAGGCCTCTGACCAGACGAACTTCGCTCCCTTTTTGGTTAGACGAGTCAGCGGTGTAGCAAGACGCGAGAAACCCTCAACAAATCTCCGATAATATCCTGCTAAACCCAGAAAACTACGGACCTCCTGAACTGTCTTCGGCTGCTCCCAACCAGTAACAGCCTCAATCTTCTGAGGATCAACAGAAATCCCTCTGCTGGATACCACGTGCCCGAGAAATCCCACCGATGATAACCAGAAAGCACATTTGCTGAACTTTGCGTACAGCTGCTCCCGACGTAATGTCTCGAGTACAATGCGGAGATGCTGCTCATGCTCTGCCTCTGATCGAGAATATATGAGAATATCATCGATAAAGACAATGACGAACCGATCTAGATACTCCAAGAAAATCCGGTTCATCAGATCCATAAATACGGCCGGAGCATTGGTGAGACCGAACGACATCACCAAAAACTCATAGTGTCCGTACCGAGTGCGGAAAGCTGTCTTCTGGACATCCTCATCTCGTACTCTGAGCTGATGATAGCCAGATCGCAGATCAATCTTAGAGTACACGCATGAACCCTTCAGCTGGTCAAATAAGTCATCGATGCGTGGCAATGGATACTTGTTCTTCACTGTTACCGCATTCAACTGGCGGTAATCAATACACAATCGCATAGATCCATCCTTTTTCTTCACAAATAGGACTGGGGCTCCCCAAGGTGAAACACTCGGACGAATGAAACCCCGATCCAATAATTCTTGTAGCTGGACCTTAAGTTCCTCCAGCTCTTTCGGTGCCATCCGATATGGGGCCTTGGACACTGGTGTCGTGCCCGGAATTACCTCGATAGTGAACTGAACATGTCTCTGAGGTGGTAAACCAGGAAGCTCGTCCGGAAATACATCCTGAAACTCTTGGACAATACGAACATCGGAAGGACAAGAAATACCGTCTTCCTCTGTTTGCTTCAGAAACAACAGATAACCTCGGCAACCACTGTCTAATAGTCTCTGAGCCTGAATAGCCGAGATAATAGATAATCCATCACTCTGAGTGCCAACGAATTCCCAAGCGGGTTGATCCGGAGGTCGGAAGGTAACCACTCTCGCTCGACAATCTACTGTAGCATGGTAAGTGGCCAACCAATCCATACCCAGAATGATATCGAATTCTGCCATATCAAGCACCTGCAGATCCACTGTAAGGGTATGACCGTCGAAATCCAACGGACATTCCCTAATCTGCTGATTGGTAGTCAGCACTTCACCGGATGGTAAAGATACTGCTAGACTACACGATCTAATCATCGGAATTCTACCAATTTTTCTCAAAAATACTCTAGATATAAAAGAGTGAGAGCTACCAGTATCAATCAAAGTATCAGCATATATGGAATAGACAGTAACCATACCCCGTGATGACCGATCCATCGGCCCGCTGCGCATCCTCCCGAGTAATAGCATAGACACGTCCAACCTCTGTACTGGACGGCTGCGCAACCGGCTGAGAGGTAGAAGGCCTCCACTCCGTCGGAATCTGACTCGGAGGAGCTGAAGTCGGAAACTGAGGCTGCTGCTGAGGTAGCATGTATGACTGAGGTACGGCTGGTAAGTACTGCTGTGTAGAATAACGTATCTCTGGACCAGTAGAATACTGAAAAGCTGTCGGTGGAGCTGCCTGGTCTCTCCCCTGAAGCATATACATCTGTGGCTGGGGTGGTAGGGGTCGCTGCTGCTGATGTGCTCTGGGCCTCTGTGTCCTCTGAGATCGCTGCTGGGTAGGACGCCCTCCTGAAGATGCAGCACCAGTAGGCTCCAGCTGAGCCTTCAGAGTACACTCTCTGACCGTATGACCCGGAAGTTTGCAATAGTAACAGATAGGCTGATCCAGTGGGCAATCATCCATCATATGACTATGCGATCCGCAGCGATTACACTTCCTATTCTGATCTTTCTGGCCCGAATATGAAGTATTACGGAACTGTCCTCTAGACGGCTGTCCAGTCCTCTGTCGCTTCTGAGCAGTCGGCTGAGAGTCCCGACTCCTCATTTTACCGCGAACGTTCTGCTTCCCAACCTCTTTCTCTTTCTCTTTAGATATCTGCTGCCGAGTCAACTCGATAGCCAGTGCCCGGTCTAAGGCCTCTCTGTATGAGCTGATAGAAGACCCTGACATCCTGTCTCGAATGTATGCAGCGAGGCCCTGCATAAACTGATCCATCCGATCCTCGTCCTGCGCCACCAGCTGTGGACAAAACTCTGAAAGTTTCTTAAATTCTGAGTTATATTCCGTAACTGACCTTTCTCCTTGCTTCAGACTCAAGAACTCCTGACGGCGTGCCCTGCGGAAGGTCGCCGGGAAAATACTCTCTCTCAAATACCTCTCTGAAAGATATCCATGTCACCTCCCGCTCTCCAATTACGATCTTCTGAGTCTTCCACCAAGTAAGAGCCTCATCTCGCAAGTGATAAGTAGCCAATCCGACCTTCTCTGAGTCCGTACAATCCATATACTCATAAGTATCTACCAAATTCTCCATCCACGACCGAGCTTTCCACGGATCAGATCCTCCGTGAAATAAAGTGAAACGTTCCTTGGCCGATTTGGCCAAGGTCATAATACGGCTCTTAGCAGCCGGAGCAGATGTAGGCATATCTGGAGGAATCCCCTGGGTCTGACCACTCGGCTCTCCGATCGGAATATTACGGTTTTGATCCCGTATATCCCTCTCCTGAATAAGATCGGGCTCCTCTGACATATCAGGTCGTCCCAGGTGTCGACCTCGTCCTCGGCCTCGGCCTCGAGGTATAGGGGTCATATAATAAAATGTACCTGATACACGATCAATATAAATTTTCTACCCAACTAGAGAAATATACTAAAATACTTACAGGTTTTTGCCGGAGATCTTTGCCATGCCATTTCCATCTCACGATCTGGATCGAGCAACTCAAAATCCGATAAACCCGATACGACGACAAATACGACTTTCGGTTACTCGATACAAAACAATTCCGAACAAATGCTAAACCTAAGTCCTAAAATGCAACGATTAATTCCGAAAAACTAATCGTAAAACCATGCTCCAATAGACTCTAAAATGCAACAAACAGAACGTAAATCTATGCTGCTAAATCTACGCTCTGATACCACTAAATTGGTATCAGATAGACTCTAAAATGCAACAAACAGAACGTAAACCTACGCTCTGATACCACTAAATTGTCACGACCCGGGAGATAGCCGTCCGAAAAATTTCGCAGCACCTCCCCAGTATCCCTGACAATTCCCTGTATACACACATATATAAAGGCCAACACGGCCTATCCATACTACAAAATATGGATTTATATACTAAACAGAAGTAAAAGGTGACCCACACGGCCACATACACATCCTACACAATTACTAGCGAGAAAACTCGTCAAATATGCAAAACTCAGAATCATAGGAGCGAAAACATAAATCCAATAAAGTCCAATGCAATGGATACGAGTCCAAGAAATACTACATGTGAAAATCCACCATAATCATCAAGACGAAGTCGGAAATCCGAAACTATGAATCGTAAACAACAACACGACAAGTATCACAAGTATACCACAATACATCACACACACATAAAATCCCGTCGTCGTGAGATGGCGTAGCTGGCAGATCCCTGGCATCCTCTGTAAGCTCCTACCTGATATCTGGGAAGACAGAAAAATCCCAGGGTCCAAAGATGTGAGTATAAATACTCAATGGGTAATATAGAAAGACAGTGCATGAATAAAAGAAATAGCAAAATGATAGATACATACCAAAGGTCAACAAGGTATCAAGAATATCTCTGCAAATAATAACAACTAACATGGATCTCATGTAATGCACCATATGAATGACATGTCAAACATAGTGCAACAATCAAGAATCAAACAGGTAGACAATCAAAATGCAGTATCAGTGCGGTCCAATACATATATATATCATGCACATGATGCGCATATGCATGATGCAACTGCCACACTCACTATAGAACTCGTGCAAGCATCTGAGTCTGGGAATGTCCGGCATCGGGGGATCAGTACTCCGCACCCTACAATAAAGTAGTCCGGTGATCCAAATCGGGAGATCAGTGCTCCGCGCCCTACAATCAAGTAGTCCGGTGATCTAGTAGCTATGATAAGCTACATATACTATGGTCGATATCTGTCCTCTAATACTCATCCCCGACGTACCAACCATATACTCTCCGAGTACCACCCCTACCCAGTGTTTAGGCAGATCATCGACTCGGCTGCGTACACTGCCATACAGCCATCGACTGCGTACACTGCCATACAGCCATCGACTGCGTACACTGCCATACAGTCGCCATCACCAAGATAAAAATTCCCCCAAAAATACCAACAAAAATTGGATACTTGTAGCCCTTGAATGCATCTTGGATCATGTAACTTTGGGCCTTCAAGTTTTGTCTTTATGTTGGCCCAATTTCACTTTCAAGTTGAAGGAATGTGATCCATTTAGTTGTTGCCTCCATTGTGCATTGATCCTCCTTTTCCTTGAGCTCTATTATTAAGCCTTCCAAAGCTTGCTTCATTCTCTTAGTCTTCGATCTTGTCATGGGTCCTCCAATTCCCTTCAATGCCTCTTCCTCCTTGATTTTGTCTTGTAAGCTTGTATCCCCTCCTTGGTCCACATCAAAGTTGATAATTCTACAAATCACATACCAAGTCCTCCTCTAATGATGGTGAATTCCACTTTGGGTAAAGGTTTGATAAAGATATCGGTAAGATTTGACTTTGATTCAATATAATTTAACTCAATGTCACCTCTTGCCACATAATCTCTACCAAGTCCTCGGGCTCAATCAGTCAGTGTAGAAAAATCTGATAGAAAGATTGGCCGAGTGGGATCATGCACGACTAAGTTCATAATTCTACAAAGCACATACCAAGTCCTCCTCTAATGTTGGTGAATTCCACTTTGGGTAGAGGTTTGATAAAGATATCGGTAAGATTTGACTTTGATTCAATATAATTTAGCTCAATGTCGCCTCTTACCACATGATCTCTACCAAGTCCCCATTGGGCAATGGTACCGTGGTAGGACATCCAGATTGTCACCCAGGCACCTGCGGTTCGATCCCCAGTTACGGCGTATTTGTAGGAATTTTTCCCCAAATAGGGAGCGCAATCAAAGGATGTTGGGCGTCAGGACTGGCCGCTACGTGCACTTTCCGATTTACCCTAGTGGCCGGTGGAAAACTTCCGTGGGGCCGGGCCGGTCACCCCAGAGATAGTCAATGAGGCTAACTGGGATTTATCATTTTTTTCTAATAAAATAGTATTTTACTTCAATATGCTTTGTCCTAGAATGATGTACTAGATTTTTGGTTAAATTGATGCCACTCATATTATCACATAATACCTAGACCTTGGAATAATAAAGCTCATAGTCCTCTAGGGTATGCATTATCCATAGTAGTTGAGCTACATAACCTCCCAACGCCATATATTCAGCCTCAGTAGTAGATAAAGTAACACATGGTTGTTTCCTACTACTCCAACTCACTAGGGAGGATCCAAGAAATTGACATCCACCACTAGTACTCTTTCTATCTAATTTGCACCTTGCATAATCAAAATCGATATACCCAACTAGGTCAAAATTTTGATTTCTAGAATATCAAAGACCTACATTAAGTGTACTCTCGACATATCTTAAGATCCTTTTCACCACTACAAGATGAGATTCTTTGGCACAAGATTGGTATCTTGCACATATACCTACCGCAAAGAGTACGGCCTAGTAGGAGTTAGATATAACAAGCTACCAATCATACTTCTATATTGGTTTGAATCTATCACTTTTCCCTTAATGTGACTATTTAATTTCACATTTGTTCACATAGGAGTAGAAGCTACCTTAGCATTTTTCAAACTAAATTTCTTGATAATTTCTTTAGCATATTTGGTTTGGTAAACATGAGTTCCTTCATTGGTTTGTTTGACTTGTAGTCCTAAGAAGAAGGTCAACTCCCCAACTAAGCTCATCTCAAACTCATTTTCCATATGCTTAATGAACTCTTGAAGAAAGTCATCATTAGTTGACCCAAAAATGATATCATCAACATAAACTTGGGCAACAAAAATGTCATTATTCTTAAATTTGATAAATAGGGTTGGATCAATTGTCCCTCTCCTAAAACCCTTAGAGATTAAGAAGGAAAAGAGTCTCTCATACCAAGCTCTAGGAACTTGTTTCAACCCATACAACGCCTTCTTAAGCTTATAAACATGATTTGGGTAGTCTATTCTTTCAAATTCGGAGGGGTTGTTCTACATACACTCCTTCCTTAATGAACCCATTTAGGAATGTCGATTTTACATCCATTTGATGAAGTTTGAAACCCATGTAAGCGGCATATCCTAATAATATTCGGATGGATTCTAACCTAGCTACTAGAGCATCAAGTCCTTCAACTTGATTGAATCCCTAGCAACCAACCTAGCCTTGTTTCTTGTAACTCTATCTTGATCATCTAATTTATTCCTAAAACCCCATTTGATTGTCATAATTGTACTATCATTAGGTTTTGGAACTAACTCCCATACTTCACTCCTTTCAAATTGATTCAATTCTTCTTGCATTGCTAAGATCCAATCGGTATCAACTAAATCTTTATCAATTGATTTTGGTTCAAATTATGATATCAAGGCAATTTGACTAGTGTGATTTCTAAAATAAGATCTAGTCCTCACTCCTAATTCAACATCCCATACTACTTGATCAATAGGGTAATCTTGATGATGCCTTCGAGTTCTAGAAATTGTGAGCTCGTCACACTTATCATGATCAATTTTCCTTTCATCATCCGAATCACCTCTTCCTCCCCCTTGATCATTACCTCCTAATTATAAGTTTTGAATTGCTTGGTTATATCTTGATTTCTTGCATCTATATCCTTATCATTAGAGGATTTTCTGGGGTAAGTATTAGTAGACTCATCAAATTCAACATTTGATGACTCCTCAATCATTTGGGTCCTCTTGTTGTATACCCTATATCCTTTACTAGTGAATGAGTAACCAATTAGAATTCCCTCATCCGCCTTGGCCTCAAATTTCCTTAAGTAATCTTTTGTGTATAAGATGTAAACCTTGCATCCAAATACTCTAAAATAATAAATTTTGGATATCATCCCACTCCATAATTTAAATGGTATTTTTCCTAAAAATCGATGAATTAAAACTCTATTTTGAATATAGCAAGCGGTGTTAACCGCTTCTGCCCATAAATTGGTAGGTAAGGGAGTAAGCATTTAACATTGTCCTAGTGACTTCTTGTAATGCCCTATTTTGAATATATTTGATGAAGAAAGCACACTAATAAATGAAGTTATTCAAAATGATAATCTTCAATTAAATTTTAATGATCAAGATAATAACATTCAATTCAATATTAATGATCGAGATGACGAAGAATTAAATATTAGAAATAATAATACTGAAGACAGGTCTGACCATAACCCAAACATAAGCGGACCTGAAATAACTCGAGCACCAAGACTTAGAGCTAATCACCCACCTGACCAAATTTTGGATGATCCAACCTTAAGTATTCGAACCCAATCAGCCTATAGGAATCTAAGTCAGGTTGCTCTAATCTCTAACATAGAACCTAAAACCATAGAAGAAGTACTACCAGACCCTGATTGGATTATATCAATGCAAGAAGAACTAACCCAATTTAAATGAAACCGGGACTTAGTTCTCAAACCTGACACCAAATCGATCATAGTAACCAAATGGGTGTTTCGAAATAAGACTGATGAAAAAGGGAAAGTAGTAAGAAACAAGGCTAGACTGGTAGCCAAAAGAAGCCAAGTAGAAGGTTAAACTACGATGAAACTTATGCACCCGTAGCTAGACTTGAATCCATTCGAATGTTGTTAGCCTACGTGACCCATAAAGGATTCAAGCTCTACCAGATGGACGTTAAGTCCGCATTCTTGAACGGGTTCATAAAAGAAGAAGTTTACGTAGACCAACCACTAGGGTTTGAAGACAAAGACCATCCTGATTATGTCTTCAAACTAAAGAAAGCTTTGTATGGACTTAAATAAGCTCCTAGAGTGTGGTATGAAAAGCTTTTGACCTACCTAGTAATTAAAGGCTTTCAACAAGGACAAATTGATCCGTCCTTGTGATGTAGACCAAGGAGGGGATACAAGCTTACAAGACAAAATCAAGGAGGAAGAGGAAGAGGCATTGAAGGGAATTGGAGGACCCATGACAAGATCCAAGACTAAGAGAATGAAGCAAGCTTTGGAAGGCTTAATAATAGAGCTCAAGGAAAAGGAGGATCAATGCACAATGGAGGCAACAACTAAATGGATCACATTCCTTCAACTTGAAAGGGAAATTGGGCCAACATAAAGACAAAACTTGAAGGCCCAAATCTACATGATCCAAGATGCATTCAAGGGCTACAAGTGTCCAATTTTCGTTGGTATTTTTGGGAGAATTTTCTGAAATAATTTTTGATATCTTTTGGTGGGTTTTTAATGCTTTTTGGGAGTTCCTAAGCTAGTATTATGGGAAATAAATGTCATGCATGCATGACAATGGTGCATAATTAGTGCCTAGTGGGTCTTAGTGGATATTAAAAGCTTAGTGGGAAGTTAATGTTTCAACCTCCACTAAGTCTATATATAGGAGAACTCTTGTATGGCTAAGGCATGTTGAGTTTGAATGAAATTAGAGTTTTCTCTATTGTGAGAGCTTCCTTTGGTTCTTAGGCAAAGAACTAATCTTGATCTTATCAAGGCAACTTGTGGCGATCAAAACCCCCATGACTTATCACTCACCTTCTCATCTTACTTGAGTGTGGCGTCAATATCCTTCCCTACATCTGAATATCAAGGCGATCCATTCCAAGGTGTTTATCAACGAGTCAGGAGGACTTAGTTGGCACAAGGTAAATTCTCTTGAGTGGAGTGGGTCAGGACACGTTCCCAAGGGAAACAGTAGGCGTCGGTCTAACCCAGGGTCTCACTGGAGACCTGAAGTTAAGACCAAGAGACAGTTCTAGGAACTGACTCTCCAAACCCTTACTTTGCATATTATTTTGCTAACTCTTGGTGCAGGTTAGAGAAATTGAACACTTAGACTCCAAGCGAAAATTCTAAATTTTCAGTGTTGGAGTCGACTTGAGTTTCGGATTTTCTCCACGTCGGACTCAAGTCGACTTGAGATGGGACTAGAGTCAACTTGAGCATGGATAACGCAGCAGAAAGGCAAAGGTTATCGGAAGGTGCCACGTCGGACTAGAGTCAACTTGAGTGTGGACTCGAGTCGACCTGAGGACAAAGTCGCTGCGGAGAAAATGGATCTACGCTGAGCTGGAGTTGACTTGAGTTTGAGTCAAGTCGACTTGAGCAATGTATAAAAGAAGATCTTGACCAGAGGTTTAAAGCAACTTTTTCTACAACATATCGAGCACTCTGTCGAGACAACGGCGCCCTGAGCAACTCCAAGCAACCCTAAAGCCACCGCAACGCCGAATTCGCAAGGAAACGATGATCAAGCATACTTCAGCCTCTTTCTTTGGTAACAAGTTTAGGTTTCATTGTAAATTACCTGACTAGCTTGTTATTGAATTGTGTTTTGTATCGTTTGACTTGTGTCCGTAAGGAACAAGTCTATTAGTGGATTGTCCGTTGGAAACGGTCCTAGACCGTGGGCCTTGGAGTAGCAGCATTGGGCTATGAACCAAGAAAAAATGACTTTGTCTTCGTGTTTGTGTATTCACTTCCTCTTACTTACTCGTACTCACTTCCGCAAGTTTTAAACTCGTTAATCAAAAATCGATTGAAAAGCGATAACGCGATATTCACCCCCCTCTAGCGCGTTCTATCGATCCTACACAAAACATAAAGGTTATTCCTTCTATATCCCTTGCCAATCAAAAGATTTGTCTTGATGTTTTGAAATGATACTTTGTTAGAGTCAAAAATAACCTTACAATCATATTCCTTAGTTATTTTACTAATAGACATTAGATTGGAAGTAAAATTTGGAACATAAAGGGCATCCATTGGCTTTCCTAATAAATCAATTTATCCTATTTGATTTACTATTATGTTTTGACCATTAGCTACCTTAACTATTTTACATTCTTCTAAGTTTCTGAACTTTATGATTTTATACCTATCATTTACCATATGATAATCATACCCTGAATCAATAATCCAATGTTTAGTATCTAGAGTGGAGTTTAAGCATATACTTGTTGTAGAGGTTTGGTGATGCTCCTCCATAGAAGTTTGTGCTTTTAATGTTTGCACGGGTTCCTTTTTTCGAAATGCCTTTGGTCTTAAATGAGGATGAAGAAACTGGCACTTGTCCTTTGTATGCCCTTTCTTCTTGCAATTGGGACATCTTCTTTTGGATGAACTTTGTTACTTGAACCCATGAACTTCCTTTTTTTTGTTTGAAGTTTCTTCAATATTCAAGCTTGACTCGGTTCTTTAGATGATTTGCAATACGTTATGATAGGTAGGGAGATTTTGCATTCGCAGAATTTCCTATCACATAGTTGAGAATGAGTCTCCGAGAGTCATAAAAAGACTGAAAACCTTGTCTTCATTTTGTCGCTTTATTTTTTCTATCGAATCGGTGGTTGGTGGTTGTAGAACCTCAAGCTCGCTCCATAAGTTACCAAATTATCCAAAGAGTTGTGGAACTTATTCTCTTTTCTCATGTCTGCTATTTGTCTTCTTAGTTCGAAGACTCTTCCGATGTTGTTGGTTTGCCCATATAGTGCCGAGAGATGATCCCATAAAGCTTTAGCATTTGGAGAACAAGCAACCATACTCTTGTGAGCTTCATCTAGAGAAAGAAGAAGATGAACAAATACTTGATTATCTTTCTTCTGGCATTGTTTGAAGGTAGGATTAGATTCGATAGGAGGATCCTGAAGAATATGATCTTCAAGGTTATAGGAACTTAGGGTCCTCTTAATGAATTCAAACCATTGAATATAGTTGGAGGAACTAAGAAGAAGAGAAGAGAAGAGTTGAGGAGGGTGCCAGCTTAGTTACGAAAGAGGTAGACTCTGCTACTCTGATACCATGATGAAATTTAGCTTTGGTACTTCAAAGCTTGTTACAAAATGGAGGAAAACCCATGAAAAGCTTGTTGCAAGAAAGAGGAGACAACATGAAGCCTTTTCTTCATTATCTTGAAAGTAACCATACAAGGTGGTTTTATAGTGTTACATAAGAGCCTCTTGAATGTTGTGGGCACATGAACGTTGGAGCATGCTCCAACGTTCATGTTTTTGAATGTTGGAGCATTTAATGCACTATCTTTTTGGATATAGAAGGAGCATTTTAATGCATTTAATGCACTTCATCATGATGAATTGAAGGATCCTCCTTGTTGCTTTGTTTTCTTGCATTTCTTTGTCTTCTTGCATGATAAACTAGATTTGACTTAATCTTTAATTATTTGACGCCTTGAACTTTAACATTTTATACTTGGTTGGTATATCGTTTGTGGTTATACATTGTTGAGTGGTTGGGTGTGCCATATTCATATAGTTTGGTATTTTAAATGCATATGTTGTACTAGTGAGCGGTCGTGTGGGCCTATGTTAAAAATGTATTCAAGGAATTTGAATTATTATAAAGGAGATGTTACACGAATTTTTCGAACAGCCATCTCTCGGGACGTGACAATCTTATTGGTATCAGAGCATATTAATTTGTGTCCTAAGTTGTGAGGTCCATATTGATTTTCTTTGGATTTTTCATCGTATTTGGGTTTACAACGACATGATCTCTCCAAGAAGTTGTAAGTAAGAATATCTTGTACATTTTATTCATCACCTAAAAATTTATAGTAGTTGTGTTAGTAGGTGATATTTGATTATATTATGGCCCCTGTACAAAACTGAATACATGGTCGGCCACCAAGATGACTTGCTAAGTCAGTAGAGCCGGGGATTCCTGAAGATGATGTGGATAGTCGGGAGCAGACCTGTAATCCTACAATTAGGATTTCCGAGCTCAGGAGATACCCTTGACAGACCCGGTACTGACTACGGTTAGTAAGACTATGGATAAGAGACAGATACCATTGCTGGCAAAGTCTGTTAAGGATCGATTCACCTTATTTAATGGGGGATCTGACCCATGGATTGCACGTTCCTGGTTGAAAATTTTGACGAATACCTTTACGTTCATCACATGTATCAAGGCGGAGAAAGTTGAATTAGCTATATATCATCTTCGTAATCAGGCTGTCACGTGGTGGAAGACACAGAGGACGATATTCGGAGAGTGGGATATATCATGGTTATCGTTCCGGGAGGCTTTTGAGAGACAGTATTTCTCTGTAGTATTCTGTTAGGCACAACAGAATGAGAGATTGGTCATTCGGGGTATGGATTCAATTTATTCTATGTATGTTGATACTTTGATTGATATTGGTAGTTTCCATTCATTTATATCTAGATTGTTTTTGAGAAAAATTGAAAAAGTTTTTATGGTTAGATTGTGTAGTCTAGCAGTATCTTTACCTTCAAGTGAAGTGTTGACTACCAATCAGGAAATCAAGGGATGCCCGTTGGATTTTGATGGTCATACCCTTACGGTGGATCTTCGGAGTTGGGATTGGTGGAGCTAGGCCAGACTCAGCGAGAAGTATTGATTTCTATGATGAAGCAGTCACCTATAGTAGAGAAGATCAAGTTGGCACAGGCTAGCAACCAGCATATTCAGTTTATCTGCAGTAGGGTGGACTCCGAACAGTAGTTGGGGTTTTCTTGTGACGATGATGGGATACTTCGATTCCGAGGAAGACTATGTGGTCTAGAGCAGCATCCGATTAGGGAGGAGTTGTTGCAGGAGGCACATCATTCTAGGTTTGTGATACATCCTAGTGGTACTTGTATGTATCGGGATCTAAAACACTCTTATTGGTGGAACGACATGAAAAGGGATATCATAGATTTTGTTGCAAGATGTTTAGTGTGTCAGCAGGTGAAGGATGAAAACCAGAGACCAGTCGGGTTACTTCAGGAGATACCAGTACCTGAGTGAAAGTGAGAACATATCACGATGGATTTTATTACAGGCTTATCCAGGACCCGGAAGGGGCATGAAGCAATTTGGGTAATCATTGATCGGTTAACCAAATTTGCTCATTTTCTTCCGATACGTCTGATTGATTCGCTGGATCGTTTGACGGATTTGTATTGCAGAGAGATCGTCAGATTACATAGAGTGCTTGTGAGTATTATTTCAGATAGAGATTTGTGTTTTACTTCACAGTTATGGCAGAGTCTACAGCAGGCACTGGGTACAGAGCTTCGCTTTAGCTCGGCATTCCATCCACAGACAGACGGTCAGTCGGAGCATACTATTCAAACTCTTGAGAATTTACTAAGGGCTTGTGTTATCGATTTTGGTGGCAGTTGGGAGGATCACTTGCATCTGGTTGAGTTCGCATATAATAACAGCTATCATTCTACTATTTAGATGGCTCCATTTGAGGCTTTATATGGTAGACCTTATCGATCTCTGATGTTATGGGAGGAGGTTGGCGACGAGAGACAGTTGTTGGGTCCATAGGGTATTCAGCAGGATGCCAAGTTTTTACCTGTTATTAGACGACGTATGTCAGAAGCTTAAGATTGACAGAAGAGTTATGCGGATCAGAGATGTAAGTCGTTGGAGTTTTCTGTGGGGACCATGTGTTTTTACGCGTATCACCCACGAAAGGGGTGGAGAGGTTCGGATTGAGGGGAAAGTTAGCTCCGCGCTACATTGGACCATTTGAGATATTGGAGAGGATTGGCAAGGTGGCATACCGTCTGGCATTACCGCCGACACTTGCTGGTGTTCATAACGTATGTCATGTCTCCATGCTGCGAAAATACGTACCACCTATTCTTCTTTAGCCGGACACATCTTATGAGGAGATTCCAGCTCGGATTCTTGGTCATAATGAGCGGCAGTTGCGAAACAAAACCATTCGACTTGTAAAAGTCAGATGGCAGCACCATACAGATGAGAAGGTCACTTGGGAGCTGGAGGATGCTATCTGGGCTTGATATCCCCATCTATTTACTTGAGGTAAGATTTTACTTGAGGTATTTCTGCACTATAGTATGAAGATAGTAAATTTGGAGACTAAATTTTTATTAGTGGGGGAGAATGTAAGATACAATAAATTTTTCAGGATGTAAATTGAAGTTTGGGGTTAATTATAAATAATTTAGCTCTAATTGGTTAATGAGGATTAAGGAGGGATTAATCCATGTTTAATTTAACTATTAACCCTAATGAATATTATTAATAAGGGCCTAGGTTATTATTGGGTTTGGGCTTTAATTGAGTTACTGTTGTAGCCCAATTAATTCAGCCCAATAAGCCCAATTAATCATCCTCAATTAAATGGATTCAGGTTCGAATTGGGTTAAACCCGTTAACTCGTTAAGGAATTTTAAAGCCACGCGATTGTCTTCTTCCTGAGTGCGATCGTCTTCTTATCTTCTTCTTCCGATTGCGCGATCGCGCTCAGGCTAGGAAGCTGCGGTGGAGCACTGATGACCAGAAGCTCCAGTCGTCGAACCCGTTGCGCGCCGGGGTGGGCTGGAACCAGTCGGGTGGCAGTGGTAGGCGAGACTCGAAACAGGGGGAGCTTGGATCTAATGGGAAATCGATCAGTAAGAGCTGAAATCTTTGTTAATTGAGTTGGATTTCTTTGGATTTTTGAGATTGATGTGCACACCGGTTGGTGGAAGCAGATCGGTGAAGGAATCAGAGTTGGGTTTCGACAAAGAAGGAAGAACCAAATCTGAGCTGGGAATTATAGGGCAAGGGATCTAATCTGTGAGGTAAGGTTTCCTTGTAAAGCCGATTCTTCCAGGTTGATTTATCCAAATGATTGAGATTTCTGAATTTGTTTGGGATTGATTTTGTACTGTTTTCGTTGGAATTGAGATTGGGTCTGATCTGCTCGTGATTGTTCGTGATGTGGAGGATAGTGATCTGGTATTATAGAGATTGATCTGTTGTTAGGATTGAGATTGATCTGTGGTTAGGATAGTGATCGGTTTATTTTGCTTGTCGTTAGGATTGAGATTGATTTGTTGTTGTGATTAATCTGTTGTGATTTAGTTTGGACCAAGTAGTTTAAATCCGATTGTAACAAATGGGACTATGGATTTTCGTGGATTTGATTAGGTTGGTTTTAGAGCTGATTGTGGTTAATTAAGTTAATCCACTGAGGGGTGTTAATTGGACTTGGTTGGGTTAATCTGATCGAATTGTGTTATTGGGATTTGGTTATGTTAAGTTTTAGATCTTGAATTGGATAAGGTATATGTGATTATTAGTGAATGTTGTCTATTCTATTTGCAGGACCTTGATTGGTTGATTCCACAACATACGAGGTTTATATTTTCTAGAGGTTCTTATATCGACCTTCGTTCTATCAGGGTGATTAATCTCTGTATTTGATCATTACAGTATAAATTCTTTTCTTGTGCATGCTATCATTCCATTGTTGTTGGTTGGATATCTTAGTCATACTCCTGTTGATTGTATGCTTGTCCTTGATTCGATTGATCTCTTGTGACATCTATTTTATTGCTTGTACAAACTCTTTGTTATCTATGTTGAATATTGTTGATTATATCTGATTTATGATGCCTGTGATAAGTTGAGATCCTAATACTTATACATGTTGATTTAGCATGATAAAAGGTTGGTTATTGTTGCTTGATCATCACATCATACATGGTGCGATGTGACGATTGTAATTCCCAATATTGTGGATAAATCGTCATTGATAGTTGGCCTAGTAGTGGCAAGTTATAGAATAGATGGTTAGAAATTCCCTATTCATTGAACCATCGAGGGATGGTGGTTGTATGACATGATCGCAGCCTAGTCAATGTCCTGTGCCCTGGTCACCGCAGAGGGGTGGTACTCAGAAGTGAGTATGGGATACACGCATTAGCCATAGGATTGTAGCTATACATGGCTACTTATTGATTTGTCACTAGGCTACTATATGTGGTGCTGGATTTATGGCAGTGTGATGTCGGACACCCCAGCGCCATATATACGTGAGTACTGGGGCGAGTGTGGGCAGTTGTATCATGCATATGCTATATTGTGTGCTTGATATATATGCTACTGGACTATATATACTGCATTTGGATGTGAGATGTATACTTGTTTGTTACTTGGTTGATGCATCCGTATGACATTTTCATTCATACTGATTACTGCATCTATAAGATCCATTATAGACCATATGCTACCAGTAGGATTATTGCAGATATTTCTTTATTTGTAGTTCACTGTTGGTCCTGATCACCTGTTCATTACTGTTGTTCGTTTGTGTTGGTGCAATCTTGCCCCAAGTGAATTGGATTTTAATGCTTGGCTAAAATGAGTTTAAGTTAGACAATGTTGGTGATCTAACGTGTGTGAATTGAGTTCACAGGAAAGTCCAGGTTGGAAGAATTGGCAAATGGTGAAGTCCCAGAGGCGCGGCCTCTTGGCAAATGGTGAAGTCCCGGAGGCGCGACCTCTTGGCAAATGGTGAAGTCCCGGAGGCGCGACCTCTTGGCAAAGGTGAAGTCCCGGAGGCGCGACCTCTTGGCAAAGGGAGACTTAGCACAACGAAGCTGAGGGGAAACGTCTCAAGCAAGTGCAAGGAAGGGCACGAGGCTTGTGGAAGGCGTTTGAAGGCTTGCGTCAAGGCTAAGGGCTGAAGAAGATGAAAGGGGAGTTCAGCTTGATCAGTCGATTGGTACTGTTCATCAGTCGACTACTCCAGTCGATTGGTACTGTTCATCAGTCGACTGATAGACGACTGATAGACGACTGGGCTGACAGCTGGAGAATTAAATGCAAATTAACTAGCCATTGAAGCCCACCAGTCAACTGACCCTTGAGGCAGTCGACTTGCATCACAAAAAATATAAAAAGACAGATTCAAGATTGACGACTGTGTGATTTTTATTCTATCATCTCTGTAAGATCTTCAAGTGCTATCTTTCATATTCTTCCTCCTCCATACTTCACTATTCATTTCTGTAAGAGGAAGAGAGATTGCTTGTAAGGATTTCTCCGCCTTCAAAGTGATCTTTGAAAAGGAGGGATTTTCATAGTGGAAAGGCGCTCGGTGTGTGTGGATCCTTGGATTAGTCACTTCGTAGAGGTGGATACCAAGTAAATCAACAGGTTAGCGATTGTGATCTTTTCTTTGCTTTTATTTTTGCTTCCACTAATGATTTCGCAGGAAAGTTCGAGAAATCGCTATTCACCCCCTCTAGTGAACGCATCGGTCCCAACAGTTTGTATATCCTTTGCTCTCGCATATATATTTTTGAGCATGCACTAGTTATCTGATTATCCATTAAGTATTTTATACTCACCATCCAGACTCTGGGGTTCCTTTTCTTCCTCCCCAGGTAGCGGATCGGGATATTACTATGAAACTTGGAGTTCTGCTAGACTGCCCCTATCTCACAGCAGGAGGATCATTGATTTACTTTGTGTGGATGTCAGATTTATGTTTGGATTTGTATTCGTATTCATGGATTTTGTTGTCATTATAATTCTATTGTAGAGTTTTCTATTATCATGGACTTGCGGATCTGTTGCGGAGTTTTCTATTATTGTGGACTTATGGAATTTGTCGTTTGTTCTGTTATTATGCATATTGGTATGCTTTGAGTTTTGTCTTTTATACTTGGTTGGTATATCGTTTGTGGTTATACATTGTTGAGTGGTCGGGTGTGCCTTATTCATATAGTTGGTATTTTAATTACATATGTTGTACTAGTGAGCGGCCGTGTGGGCATATGTTAAAAATGTATTCAGGAAATTTGAATTGTTACAGGGGAGATGTTGCCTGAATTTTTTTGGACTGTTGTCTCTCGAGACGTGACATTGCTGGCTAATTCAAAGTCTACCATGGAAGTATCCTAAGTGAGTTGCACCGTAGACTCAATCCTTTAAGGGAAACTTAGCAAGTTGTACTTGAAACTATTAAATTATCAATTCAATTAGATATAGTATTGTTGCGGTGACCAAATTGTGGTGGACGAAAGTAAGGTTAAAAGTTTATGCTCAAAAGCTATTGGAACTCAAAGTTGTTAACTTAAACATGATCACCCCCACCCATTCACAACAATTAGGGTCACTTCATAATCCATAGGGTCACTAATAAAGTGAAGTTACTAATTCACAATCAGGATTACTAAAGGAATAAAACATCAATATTTATTTAAAATACTAATGGGAAGGGCTTCACGCATAAGTAACATCTCATTGTTTGATCTAAGTATAAATTTTCAACAGGTCTAGTAGTCTACAACTTACGAAGACCTGGCAGATTTCAATTTGGGGTTTGAGAACCTCAAGAGGTAGCAGTTCAGGAAATCCTATCCGGACTGTCTGACACTCTGTGCGGCAGTTCAAGTATTCAACCAGCTTGGGTAGTGGCAATCAAGGCAAAAGGCCTAGTATTATAATTAACAAGATATATTTTTATGACTTTTCATATCAAACTTGTTAATAATTCAACTAAAAATCTGGTTCATAAAAGGGCATGTCGATCGACAATTGAGTTAAGTTAGTCGGTCAACTTGGGCAATGGTTTGGCTGGCAAAATCTCTAGCCGCCCTATTTATTCATGCTATAATTTTTGCACTAGAATCTAGTAGTAGATTTTTCTCGTAAATATATACTTACCAAAATTAAAGGTGAACCAAAATCTTGAGATTTATTTTAACATTTGATGTTGGTAGATGAATACTATCGTTGGTGTGAATCAATAGATATGTCACGAGCATGCAAATCATAAAAATGTCAAAGGAGTGATTCTAGATACTGCTGAATAAATTACATAGATAGACCAAGAAAAATAATAGAATTTTCAAATGCAACTCAAACAATCCATCAATCATGCATACTTTGACAATGTCAATGTTGACACATCTTAAATGAGAAATGACAAACCTAAACTACACCTCAATTTTATCATATAATACAAGCTTCTAAGTATTTTATACTATTTAAGTTTATTTTAAATTTTATATATTACTAAACATTTGACATGTGGAGCACTTAAAAAAGGAGAATCATCTTTGTCAATATTCTATAGACTAATGAGCAAGAAATTTGATGTGTGTATAACAACAAAAAAATCAAGGATTACTCACAATAAAAGAATCTTAATAAAAAATTCAGCAACAAGAAATCAACAATGAATCAAACAACCAGGAAAACACTTAGGGCGGTGGATTAGGCAACCCAAGCAATGACTAAGAAAGGTTGAGTTATGGGTTATGCTAGCCTAGTATCATGCATCAAGTCAGGGTTGTCTATGCAAAGGTTAAGTAGGTCAAGCAACCAACACAAGGATTTCAAGCAAGTTGTTGAACACCCCAACTAGAGAGAAGTACTATTGGACATGAGGTCAATTTGCGAAACCTCAACAAAAAAGACTTGTGATGAAGAATTATAAAGTAGTTGTACAAAATCAAATAATTACATATCATAGTTCTCACATGTATCTGCAATATAATTATGTTGTAGTTAGAGAAGAGATAATGGAAAGGATACTTGGACTCATCACATTTCAAAATCATCAAATCCTAAAATAAAGAGAAAAGTGTAGGATCGAATAAGCACTAGAAGGGGGGTGAATAGCACTATCTTTTAGCGGTTTTCTCTAGTTTTGAAAACTCGTAACTTTAATCGTGCTCATTCGTAAATCAAGTATATGCAACGGAAATAAGAATAAAGAAAACAAGCACACAATGATAAACTTTGTTTTTACTTGGTTCACAGCCAAAGGCTACTACACCAAGGCTCACGATCTTTGATCGTTTACGTACGGACAATCCACTAAGAAACTCATTTTTTTACGGGAACGAGTTGTAATGATTACACAAAAATCGATACGATAAAACCTTATCATAATTACAATATGCACAAAAGTAAAGCGTTACCAATCCAGAGTTGAAGATCGATCTTTTCAGCGTGACTCTGACGTTACGACGACTGGTCGGATGTTGCTATTCGCTCAGGGTGCCATCGGCTCGACTAGAATCACTTGGAATTGATGCATGAAGCCACTATTCGAAGTTCTTTTATAAGACATTCCTGTCGCCTGGTTTCCCATTCCAGGCAACTTCACGTAGACCGCCGATCCACTATCTTGGCAATTGACTCGGCGCTTCCGGTCGACTGGACTCTCCCTTCCGGTCGACTCCATGCTGACATGAAGGATTTGGATAGCCTTCAACTTCCATTGTGCTTATTCGAACTTGGGTCGCCTGGATTCCACAATCTGATCACCTGGACCGTTCGATCGACTGGGATCTTGGATAGGGTCGCTCGGAGTCAAAGACTTCGTCTCTCCAATCTGCATTACAAGTTAGTCCCAAAAACATAAAGTAACACATTGTAGAATAGTTCTTTGAACTGTTACTTGGTCTTAACTTTAGGTTTCCTATGAAACCTTGGGTTAGACCGACGCCTATAGTTCCACTTTAGGAACGCGTCCTGAGCTACTCCTCTCGGGAGAATTTACTTGAGTTGCCAACAAGCTTGTTGGATTCCTGCTTAGCTGTGGTCCTCGACTCTCAGGAATTTGCTGCTAGGCTCCCCGATCTTCCTGACCGCCTAGACTTCCACCAAGCCTCTGGTCCTCCTCACCCTACTCGCTTGGATTTTTGTCATGCTTCCCGTGTAACACCCTCCCTCTCTTACTCTAAAAAGGGAGATGTTACTATCATTTTTTATCTTACTCTTTAGTCAAAGAAACCAAACATGACTCAAAAATTTCATAACTCACACTATTTAAAGACTAATACTTGGTAAAAAAAACATCAACGGTAGAAAAAGAAATAAAATCAATTGCCTTGACATGCAAACACTGGAACATTACGCAAGTTCTTAACATTAGCACTTTGAAGAAAAACATTTATCCTCTATCGGATCATCTATGCATGCACGTAACTATTCGCTAGAGCTCTAAAATAAAACATTCTTTGATATCTCAAACTCATGCATTGTGATAGTAAATAAGGTAATAATATGAATCTTTGATATAACATAGACACTAGCAAGTTCAAAAGTCTATGACGTAACATAAACACTAGCAAGTTCAAAAGTCTATGACATAACATAAACACTAGCAAATTCAAGTCTATGACATAACGTAAACACTAGCAGTTTAAAAGTCTATGACATAATATAAACATTAGCAATTTCAAGTCTATGACATAACATAAACACTAGCAAGTTCAGAATCGTAATCCACGGTTTCACCGCCACACACACCAAGCACTTCATCCGCTGCCCCTCTTACTCAAACCTTACTTTACCTTTATCCAATGATGCTTAGTAAGTACCTGCCAATCTCACAAAACAACGCATCATAAGAAAACATGCTATTGTAAGAAAAATCTGCATTAAGAAATACTTGTACATAACACAATGGTTCAACTAGAAATGCATGAACTTGAAATATATGACTTGCAATACATGATCTTCAAATATGCTTCGCTTGTAAAAACATGAACATGAGATATACTTAAGCTTGTAAACATTATGCTAGTCAAGGAATAGTTAACTTTGGAAACTTGTACTATATATATATACACTTCAAAATAGTAAACATCCTTGTTTGAGCCCGGCATAGTACCAATTGCGCGCATCCCTAATAGAATTCGAGGTAGCTAGCTACCGAACCTCTTCAGACAACTTACTAAGGGCGATCTAGTGGCCCATGGGAGATCTAATGGCCTGGTACATGTCATTTTTAAAGTAAAATACTTTCTTTATATATGATATTCTATACTTATACTAACTTTGTCATTTACAAACACTTATCATGCTCTTAGTCCCAAAACTCATATGGAAAGCATTTCAAGACACTTAATCATGCTCTTAGTCCCCAAAACTCGAATGGGAATCATCTTTAAGACCTTATGTTTTACTTCTAAAAAAAACATACATGAAATCGGATATAGCCATGGTAATGGAAATAATATACATATCAATCGAAGGCTACTTATACTGTAAGTGAGAGTACTTACATCCTCTTGCTATATTCACTAAATATACCACTAGGGTTTTTGTGAGATGAAGATCTTCTACCCGTTCCTTAGCCTTAGAGTTATCCTATCATATATACCAAGCCTTTGTGAGAAAATTCCCTTGAAAAACCCTCTCTAGAACACCAAAACAAGGAGCCCTAATTTCGGTGGAGGAGGAGGAAGAAGGATTCGGTGGAGGAGGAAGGAAGAGAAAGATGAAACAAATTTCCCCTTTTATACTTAGGGAGATGAAACAACTCCTCATATTCTTATACTTATATTATATAATATATGTATATTCTTTGTATGCCCTAGGCAAGAATCATCCTATGGCATAGCAAGGCTATCTCACAATTTAAAGGTTTATGGTTCGAATCTTAAGTATAACGAACCATTATATATATATTATGGGTGTTACATCCCGGTCCTCCGACATTGCCTGGACTTGCACCTGGTGCACTTGACCTACCAAGTTTTCTGTCTGATCCTCTAGACTAGGACTTTCCCTTGCCTAGCCTACAACTAGGACTTTATCTTATCAAGCTTCAATTAGAACTTTTCCTGTGCTCTCTACACACTAGATCAACTTGTTAGTCCAACCACACACTTAACTTGAACCTCGTGTCATTATCAAAATCAAGGTTCGATTATCTGGTGCTTCTTGCACCAACAATCTTCTCCTTTTTGATTATGGCAACTCAAGTTTCAAGTTAAGAAAAATCTAACTTTAAAAAATAAGAGTTTAAGTTCAATATGCAAATGCAACATGTATTATGTTAACCTTAACTCCCCCTGCTTCCAGGGCTCCTCCTGAATTTGTATTTACATTTAAAACAAGTAGAGTTTTAAAAATAGTATTTTCAGTTCTCTCCCCCTGAATTTGACATGGTCAGTTTTGATCAAATTGAAGTAAAACCATTCAAGTCCTTTAAAAAATATTTACAAAAATTTTTGAGAACTTTGAAAACTTTTTGAACTTATTCAAACTATTTGAATTTGAAATCTTTAAGTTTAAAGTATTTGTTTTTCAAAAGAAATTTAACCTTTGAAAATTTTAAGTTAAAATTGAATCTTGAAAAAAAAATGTTGAAGAAAATTGAAGAATCTTTGAAGAACTTGAAAACTCATAATTCTCTCCCTCTTTGACATAATCAAAAAACTTAAAAGGTTTAAGTCCAAGCATGTTCATAATAGATAAAATACTTAGATACAAAAAAAATTATTCGAGGGGCGAATGTCCAACTTAGGTTTTGGCTAACTACTAAGAAGTAGTAGCTTGACCAAGTTAGTCAAGTGTAAGTGTATCATTCCATTGAGCTTTAAGCTTAGGAACACTTAATTTGATTCAATGTGTGTTTAAAGCCCAAGTAAAGTTC
The DNA here is from genome assembly GCF_044706935.1 of Curcuma longa. NCBI lineage: Eukaryota > Viridiplantae > Streptophyta > Magnoliopsida > Zingiberales > Zingiberaceae > Curcuma > Curcuma longa. Next base: position 12,652,247 of record NC_133867.1, on the reverse strand, counting down.
GATGCACTGACATAAACATTTGATACTTAAGCTAAAATCTTATGCATCTCACACCATTCTATATTTCACAATCACAAACAAGGTATCTAATGTTCTTTGTGAGTGCTCCACCTAGATCTATAGATACATGCTTTCTAGGGGGTTGATTCTAGTCTAAGGCTTAAATCATTCCTTTCCTTACTTTTGAAAATAAAATAAAAATTTAAAAATAAGTTTTTCAAAAGAAAAATAAACTTTTTAAAACCTTTTGAAAAACTATTTAATAATAGATTAAAAAAATGATGTGAATTGTTAGATTTTGAAATTTTCTCTATTCTACCATGCAAAGTCCTAGTTGTCTTCTAATTGTACTAAACTCGGACTCTGGTAGCGATTTAGTAAATATGTCTGTTAAGTTCGATTTTGACTTAACATAGTCAAGTACAATCTCTCCCTTAGCGACATGATTGTGTATAAGGTGATATTTCACTTCTATATGTTTTGTTTTAGAGTGGTGCACTGGGTTCTTAGTTAAATTGATTGAACTTATGTTGTCAATTAATACCTTAGTATTTTTATACTTTAAGTTATAATCAGTTAATGTGTGCATCATCTAAAGTAGTTGTGCAACACATTCATCCATGGCTATGTATTCTGCTTCAGTTGTAGATAATGCAACACATTGTTATTTTCTACTACACCAGCTGACTAGACAAAGACCCAAGAACTGACATCCTCCACTTATACTTTTTCGGTTTAGTTTGCAGCCAGCGTAATCTGAGTCAGAGTAACCTACTAGGTCAAAGTTGTTATTTCTAGGGTACCACATTCCAACATTTAGGGTTCCTTTTATATACCTTAAGATTCATTTAATTGCGGTTAAGTGTGACTCTTTTACGTTGGATTGATATCTAGCACACATACCTATTACAAATAAAATGTTAGGTCAGCTTACAGTTGGGTAAAGTAGACTTCCTATTATACTTCTATAGTATTTTAAGTCTACTTATTTTTCTTTTGGGTCACTATCAATACTAGTGTTGGTTGCTATTGGAGTTTTTATTTCTTTTGAATTTTTCATTCCAAATTTATGTATTAAATCATTTGCATATTTGCTTTGATAAATGTAGTTTTCCATCCTTAGTTTGTTTTATTTGTAACCCAAGGAAAAAGTGAAGTTCTCCTACCCAACTCATTTCGAACTCACTTTTCATTAATCTACAAATTCTTTTAAATATCTTGTTTTAGTTGATCCAAATATTATATTGTCTATATATATTTGAGCTATGAAGAAGTCTGTTTCTATGGTTTTTACAAACAAGGAAGGGTCAATTTGTTCTTGTTGAAAGCCTTTTAATACTAGGTAGGTTAACAATCTTTCATACCATGCTCTAGGAGTTTGTTTAAGTCCATATAAGGTTTTCTTGAGTTTGAAGACATAATCAAGGTGGTCTTTGTCTTCAAAACCTAGTAGTTGTCTTACATAGACTTCTTCTTTTATAAACCCGTTCAAGAATGCGGACTTTACATCCATCTGGTAGAGCTTGAATCATTTATAAGCCGCATAGGCTAACAACATTCGTATGGATTTAAGTCTAGCTACAGGTGCATAAGTCTCATCATAGTATAACCCTTCAACTTGATTGAACCCTTTGGCTACTAATCTAATCTTATTTCTCACTATCTCCCATTTTTCATCTGTCTTGTTTCTAAAGAACCATTTGGTCTCTATTATGGACTTGTTTTCAAGTTTGAAAACTAGATCCCATACCTGATTTTTTTCAAATTGAGTTAGTACTTTTTGCATAGCTATTATCCAATCAGGGTCTGGTAGTACTTCTATTGTCTTGGGTTTAATTTTTGAAATAAGGGCTATTTGACTTGGTTCCTATAGGATGATCGGGTTCAGACTCCTAAGGTTGGATCACCCAAAATTTTGTAAGTTGGGTGACTATCTTCAAGATCTAGGTCTCTAGTATTTGTTTGTGTCTCTTCTTCCTCTTGTTGATTAGACTCATTAGTTTGAACATTGGGTTCATAGTTTTGATTGTCGTTAGTTTGATTAGGTTCACTTGGGCGTTATCTTCATCAAATACTACATTGGTTGTTTCCTCAACTTTTAATGATTCTTTATTATATACTCTATAAGCTCTACTTGTGGTTGAATATCCTAAAAAAATTCTTGGACAAGTTTTAGAGGTAAATTTCCTAAGTAATCTTTTATGTTTAAAATGTGAACCTTGCATCCAAATACTTTTAAGTAGTTTAAATTAAGTATTTTGTTGTAAAATATTTCATATGATGTTTTATTGTGATTTTTATTAACTAAGACTCTATTGTGACTATAACAGGTTGTGCTTATTGCCTCAGTCCAAAATTTGTTGATTAATTTATAGTCCTAACAGCTTCTTGTAAAGTTCTATTCTTTCTTTCTACTATGTCGTTTTGTTGTGAGATTCTAGGAAAGGAAAATTCATGGTGGTATCCATTATCTTGACAGAATTTGATAAATTTATCATTATCAAATTCACCACCATGATCACTACGAATTCTATTGATTTTCATGTCTTTTTTATTTTCTAGTAATATTGATTATTTTCTGGTAAAATTATAAAAATTATTTTAGGTAACATTAATTAAGTTTAAGTTAATATAAAATTAATTAAGTTAAAATTATTTTAGATAAAATTAATTAAGTTGAAAATTAATTTAGATTGAAATTATTTAAGTTGAAAAAATTTGGTTAAAATTATTTAGGGGTAAAATTAATTTAGGGTAAACTTATATAAGTTGAAATTAAAATTAATTAGATAAAATTATTTAAGGGTAAAATTAATTAAAATTAAAATTAATTAAAAAATGATTTTTAATTAATTCAAAATATTTTACCTAATTCATCTCACCCATTTCTAAATTATCAAACAGTTAATCCTATAAGTTTTGTGAGATGATTTTTCAATTTTATCTTATTAATTATTGTTCAGGTATCTATTATTTGATTAACCTTAAGTTAGATTCAAGTTTAACTGCTTGACTTTCTAAAAACATATATTTCAAGAAATAGTTTCTAGGCAGTGGCAAGGCACAGGGCCTTCTTGGGTATCAGAATAACGACCACATTCTAAGACAAAATTGGTTCAGGAAATTATAAGTTTAGCTAGTCTACGAAAAAATTTTGGTCTAACAAGTCTATGATATGGCGAGGTAGCTTCGGCTAGTTCAACCTGGCTAAACAAACCAAGTAAGGTACTCCTTACCCCATTTGACAACTTAAACCGAGTCTCCCTAATGTACTATCATCTCGCCCTACCCTGGTACTAGGTTGAGCAAGAGTTAATCAAATATTCTGTCCTTATCTAACCTAGGTTATTTTAATGCAGAAAAGTAAATAACAAAAAAATATGCGAGCAATCATTTACGAAATTTGGATCCCCCTGGATTGTGACTTTTGTTGGGTCGGATCAAATGTATTTGATTCTTGGGGACCCAGACTTGGTTTGTTCCAACTAGATTTACCAGTTTGGACTTAGGAACCCATGCTTGGACTCTAGGTCTATTTGATTTGTGTGGTCTATGCAACAATGTCATGAATGACCTATTCTTTGATTTGTGTCCAATGCCCGATCAATTATATCCCACCTTTTGGGTTTCAAGTATTATATGTCAAGATAGTTAGGTCTAGACGTGCATTTTTCAAGCAACCGTCTGAGGTCATCAACTTGAAGTTTTAATTGAGAATTTTCTTCCTCAAATTGGACTTGAGTCGAATCCTCAATTAGAGTGGCCTTGGTTGATGACTCAGAGTTGACTTTCTCCTTGAGGAGGACTATCTCCTATTGGAGCGATTCAACTAAAGCATTAGACTTTGCTAATTTTTTAGATAGACTAATAATTATTGAATATAACTGTTCGCTACTTACAGCAGTATGGGAACCTTTGGAAACGGATACGGATCTGTGGCTTGTACTCGTGTCGGTGTCCAATTCGCTGTCATTTTCGATTGGTTCGTCCCTTGCCAGAAGCACTAGGAAACTTGTTGTCGTTGGTTCTTCATCCAAGTCCTTTAAAGAAGATTCGTCCCAGGTTTCTTTTAGTGCCTTCTTTTTGGATTTGCGATCCTTCTTTTGGTTCGGGTACTCGGCCTTGAAATGACCCTTTTTGTTGCACCCGTAACACTTGAGTTCGATCTTGTCAGTTGAAGGTGGATTGTTTGTCTTGTTCACCAGCTTCTTCACTTCTGACTTTTTGATGCCTCGCTTTCTTCAGATCATCTTCCGTACAAGGTTCACCAACTCCGTTGTGACCTCGTCGTTGATTTCGGAGTCCGATGAATCTGATTCTTTGACTACTTTTTCGTCTTCTTTTCTTTGCTTGCACCTGCAAGAAGAGCAATACCCTTCTCTTCCAATTCGGCGTTAAACTGCTCATGTAATTCAAATTCAGAGAAAAGTTCATCTAATCAAATCTTTGAAAGGTCGCTAGTGTTCATAGGGAATGCTTTCAGTGCATACTTGATTATGTCCTTCACACTGATGAATGGCCCGATCCGATTCAGTTCCTCCTTAGTCAGCCCGCATTGCAAGGTTTGAGTGGCTTTTGCATCTACCTCGATCTTTTTCCTCATGGTCGTGTCCCACTTCTCGCAAGTCTGTGGTAGACCATCATTGTCAGTTGGGATTGTGAATCCCGTCTGGATGACAATCCACATGTCTACTTGAGTCTTCAGGTGGTATTCCATCCTAGTAGATGAAGTCCTCCCTTGAGAATAGACGTGGCCTTGCGGTGTTGAAGCCTTCCTAGTGAGCCATTAATCTAGCACACAGAAAGACAAGCAATGCAACGTTCCAAGACTTGTTCTTGGATTTAGTAGTGTGGATAAAAGAATAAACTAAATTAAAAAAAAATTTGAAAAAATTCAAAAAAAAATTGAAATCGATTTGGAAAACTTTCTCGATTAGTGGTTACACTGGATTTGAGAACCCGCTCTGATACCAATTGTAGGATCGAATAAGCGCTAGAGGAGCGATGAATAGTGTTATCTTTTAGTGGTTTCCCTGATTTTAAAAACTCATAACTTTAATCGTGCTCGTTCGTAAATCAAGTATATGCAGTGGAAATAAGAACAAAGAAAACAAGCACAAAATGATAAACTTTATTTTTACTTGGTTTACAACCAAAGGCTGCTACTTCAAGTGTAACGACCTGGCCCATCCGCCCGTGGGAACTCTACTTATCCCGACTCCCTATTTTTCTGTGGGTCATGGGCCGTCAACCATCGACCGTGCCATTACCTACTCGGACTTTCCACCCCTGCCCAGTGGATTTTTGCCTTCCCCAGATTCGAACTCTAGACCTGCAGGCTAAAGTACTAAAGTTCCTTGAATTTGGTGACCAAGTGAGAAGTTCTCACTTGGTCACCAAATTCAAAGAACTTTAGTACTTTAGCCTGCAGGTCTAGAGTTCGAATCTGGGAAAGGTAAAAATTCACTGGGCAGGGGTGGAAAGTCCGAGTAGGTAACGGCACGGTCGATGGTCGATGGCCCATGACCCACAGAAAAATAGGAAGTCGGGATAAGTAGAGTTCCCACGGGCGGACGGGCCGGGTCATTACTTCTCACTTGGTTACCAGATTCAAGGAACTTTAGTACTTTAGCCTGCAGGTATAGACTTCGAATCTGAGGAAGGTAAAAATCCACTGGGTAGGGGTGGAAAGTCCTAGTAGGTAACGGCACGGTCAATGGTCGACGGCCTATGACCCACAGAAAAATAGGAGTCGGGATAAGTAAAATTCCCACGGGCAGACGAGCTGGGTCGTTACAATAAAAAGGTGTCTTTTTATTGTAACGACCCAGCCCATTCGCCCGTGGGAATTCTACTTATCCCGACCCCTATTTTTCTGTGGGTCATGGGCCGTCGACCATCGACCGTGCCATTACCTACTTAGACTTTCCACCCCTGCCCAGTGGATTTTTGCGTTCTCCAGATTCGAACTCTAGACCTGCATGCTAAAGTACTAAAGTTCCTTGAATCTGGTAACCAAGTGAGAAGCTTCTCACTTGGTTACCAAATTCAAGAAACTTTAGTACTTTAGCGTGCAGGTCTAGAGTTCGAATTTGGGGAAGGTAAAAATCCACTGGGCAGGGGTGGAAAGTCCAAGTAGGTAACGGCACGGTCGATGGTCGACGGCCCATGACCCACAGAAAAATAGGGGTCAGGATAAGTAGAATTCCCACGAGCGGACGGGCTGAGTCGTTACATCAAGGTCCACGATCTTTGATCGTTTACGTACGGGCAATTTACTAAGAAACTCATTTCTTTACGAGAATGAGTTGTAACGATTACATAAAAATCGATATGATAAAACCTTATCGTAATTACAATATGCACAAAAGTAAAGCGTTACCAATCCGGAGTTGAAGATCGATCTTTTCAGTGTGACTCCGGCGTTACGACGGCTGGTCGGATGTTGCTACTTGCTCAGGGTGCCATCGGCTCGACTTGAATCGTCTTGGAATTGATGCATGAAGTCTCTGTTCGAGGTTCTTTTATAAGACATTCTAGTGGCCTGGATTCCCATTCCAAGCGACTCCACGTAGATCGTCGATCCACTGTCTTCGCAGTTGACTCAACACTCTCGGTCGACTGAACTCTCCCTTCCAGTCGATTTCGTGCTGACATGGAGGATCTGGATAGCCTTCGACTTCCGCTGCATTTATCCAAACCTGGGTCGCTTGGATTCCACAATCCGATCGCGTGGACCGTTTGATCGACTGGGATCTCGGATAGGGTCGCTTGGAGTCAAAGACTTCGTCTCTCTAATCTGTATTACAAGTTAGTCTCAAAAACATAAAGTAACAGATTATAGAACAGTTCTTTGAACTATTACTTGGTCTTAACTTCAGATTTCCTGTGAAACCTTGGGTTAGATCGACACCTACAGTTCCACTTCGAGAACGCATCCTGACCCACTCCTCTCGAGAGAATTTACTTGAGTTGCCAATAAGTCCTCTAGACTTGTTGGACTTCTTGCTTAGCTGTGGTCCTCGGCCCCAAGAATTTGCTGCTAGGCTCCCCGATCTTCTTGACCGCCTAGACTTCTACCAAGGCTCCGGTCCTCCTAACCCTACTCGCTTAGATTTTTACCATGCTTCCCGATCCTCCGACACTGCCTGGACTTGCACCTGGTGCACTTGACCTGCCAAGTCTTCTACCTGATTCTTCAAATCAAGACTTGCCCCTTGCTTAACCTAGCCTTAACTATGACTTTTCTTGTGTTCCCTGCACACTAGATTAATTTGTTAGTCCAACCACACACTTAACTTGAACCTCGTGTCATTATCAAAATCAAGGTTCGATCATCTGGTGCTTCCCGCACTAATAGAAAGAAACAAATCTAATTATGGCCAATGAGTAGAACCATTCATATATCTTGCAAACAAAGGCAACTTATGGCAAACAAAACTAATTAAAAGATTTAGACTAGTTTTCAGTGTGATTCATACCTAATTCGTATGACCAATGATGATTGACCATTTGATGTTTTCTCTTCTTTTCTAACAAGGCAAGCACAATGGCAACTTGCAAAGGATTGCAATCAAAGGCTACAAGGCAATGCCAGCTTTAGCGATAGGAGATAGATGAGGCACATGCAAAGTGGAGTGGAGCTCGTTCAATGTTTCTGCAAGAAAATGAAACAAAAACTTAGCAAAAAAATAGCTTTGGAAATCCTTCTTCTAAAACTAAGTTACCATACACAACCAAAATGACCTTCACTCAATATTTTTCCACATAATTACAAGGTTTTGGCTTAAACAACTTATAAAATTATAACTTAGAGCAAATAAAATTTTGCCCTTATCATAAGTTGGTGGCTTCATTGTATTAAACCGATAGAAAAAATTGGTTAAAAAGGTAATTTGTTACCATTGTATATATGATATAAACCCTATATCAACCAATGGACTCAACTCTTGGTGTAAAAAAAAAGTTACAACAACCACTCTATTTACTAATTTACAAGCAGATGAACTATCTAATTGAATCAACTGTTGGAAAAAATTACACTTGACTAATTGTTTATTGAGAGTTCCCCATGCGATTATCATACGTGGACAATTATAAAACCCATTTACTATATAAGCTCAAATGATGAGTTTCCATCAAATATCTACATCTAATTTAATGGTCCATTCAACTATATAAGCTTAAACATGGGTAGCACAATAGACTCAATCCATTGGGGATGCTTAGCTTTGATAAGCTAAACACACTTTTGAGGCCATACTATAAGCAACTCAAAGTCTTCCCCATACTACTTACACTAAGAACTAAATACAATCTATTATTCATTTTTGTTTAATAGAAAGTGTAATAACAACAAGACAATTGGAAGAATAAGTAATCTACTACAAGGCCAACTATGCTAGAAGTGGGCTTTCCTATTTTTCCCTTTATGAGGACAACAATACTATTAATAAAAATTTATCTTCATAATTAAAACTCAATCCATTGGGTAGCACAATAGACTCAATCCATTGGGGATGCTTAGCTTTGATAAGCTAAACACACTTTTGAGGCCATACTATAAGAAACTCAAAGTCTTCCCCATACTAATTACACTAAGAACTAAATACAATCTATTATTCATTTTTGTTTAATAGAAAGTGTAATAACAACAAGACAATTGGAAGAATAAGTAATCTACTACAAGGCCAACTATGCTAGAAGTGGGCTTTCCTATTTTTCCCTTTACGAGGACAACAATACTATTAATAAAAATTTATCTTCATAATCCACCAAGTTTAAAGTGAATTATATTTTCAAGACAAGAAATCATCAATCCACAAAGTGAGATGTCACGGAGAATAATTTCTTCTTAATTGCCCCCTCGAGTTACTCGAACAATTTATTTAGCCAAACTTGAGCATGCAATATGGGTAGTTCAGATAGCATGAGCAAGTAGTGGCAACGTGTCAGTCTGAGCATAGATGGTCAATGGTAGAGCTCAATGGTCATTTAGGGAGGCCAAGTAGGAAGGTGCATTAAAACTATTTTTGAAGTTGACTATATACTATGTTTTAAACTTGACTAGTTTAATTGATGTTCGATTGGCCTTTGTCCAGCCTAGGAATATAATAAATCAATTATTCCATAAAATAAGATTCAAAAAACATACCCCTCTTCAAAACTGACAACTAATATTTAAATTAATCTAATTAGACAAAGCTAAATAATAAGTTTTTAGGTATTTTGGTTAACGAACTTAGCAATGCAAGAAAAAATAACTTTGAATCTAATAGAACAACAAAACAAGCTTCTTATGAGAGGATAAAATTCATGTGAATTAACTTCTCATATTTACACCCATGAATATCTCCATTAATCGTCGAACTACAACAATTAAACATTTCATTATTCCAGATTAAGCAATAGTCAATTAATCTTTGGATCTAAAATCTAAAAATGTAAGCCACTTAGTTATTGAAATTAAAGCTTTACACCCTTTCTTGAATAGTTTCAAATCTATTTACACATCTCGATGATATGAAGTCCAAATTCTTAATTTGTGTGAGGTAATGATGGAGTCAAACCAAGTAAACAAGTTGCCCAACAAGCTAATATGGATCATACTCAACCCACTCTAGATGTTGTTGATGATCCATTATGCATCAATGGCAAGAGCTAAGGCTAAGAAGTTGAAGGAAGCACTTAATGTGCTAATTGAAGATGTGAAGGCCAAAGTTACAATTGAAGAAGGTTTGACCAAGAGTAAGTCATGCAGCTTAGTCAACTTAATTCAAGTCTTGGATGGGCTTAAGTAGCCACTTAGTCTCATGTTTATGTAGTAGAGATATGTAAGCTCAATTTCTAGCTTTATTTGGGTTGTAATGATGTCATAAGCTTAAAATGGCTAAGTAGTCTACATAGGCCTTTACTAAATGGGCTTCCTTTTGGCCTTTTAGGATTTTTAGGTCACCCTATAGCTATAAATAAAGGGGGTGACGGCCACACATGTATCTTTTGACATATTTTCAATCTAAAGCATGGTGAGACTCTCACTTGTTGGTTCTTCATTGAAATAGAACTTATCAAGGCATCCTCTTGTGGCGTTCAAAGACTTATCAACCTCCATCCTAAGGTTGTGGCGTCTTCCCTCTTCGCCTATACCAAGGTTTGACTTTCTTAAGTATCGGATCGAGGTTCTATTCATCTTTCTTATCAATTTAGACTTTCCTTCTTTCTTTCTTCAATTCGTTGTGGGTTCTTGAGATTTTTCTCTTTGGGTGTACATCAGTTGGTATCAGAGCTTAGGTTTTTCTAAATCGATTTGGTTATCCTTTTCTTTTGTGCTTGAAACTTTATCTATCTTGTTCATCATTTGATACTTATTGTTTGCATTTTTTTCAATCTTTGTAAGTCTTATTTGCTTGTTGCTATTAAAAAAAGAAAGAAAAATGTGACCTTACTCTCTCCCTCTCTTTTCTCCATTGTGGCCGAGAGCCATAAGCTTCTTCCTCCTTCCTCTAAGGTGGTGGCCGAAAGCTTTTGAGAAGCTTCTCTTCTCTTTGTTTCTTGGCCGCTAGCTTGGAGTGTTCCTCCTTGTGTTGTGGCCGAAAGCTTTGGAAAACCTCCACCATTTATCAAGTTTTCCAAAGGCAAGAAACTAAGGAAAAGATTAAGAGGCTAAGAAAAGGTTTAAAAGTAGAGTAAAGAAATTCTTTAGGAAACCATTGTAAGTTTCCCCCTCACCTGCGATATAATGGTTATGCTTGATTTCACTACTAGAAAAATGTTAATAGACAACGCGGAAAAAGCGTTGTCTTTGTGGGTTAAAAAGCGTTGTAAGAGGCCCTGTTGTAAAAGGGGTCCCTCAACGACAACGCTTTTTAAGCGTTGTCTTTGTTAACATCGACAACACCTTCACAACGTAGAAAAAGCGTTGTAAATATTACAACACTTTTTGCGACGCTTTAAAAACGTTGTTTTTAATATGTATGACAACACATTTTGCAACTGTTAAAAAGCGTTGTAATTTTGTTACAAATTGCTTGGGGTTTGCAACGTTTTTAAAAGCGTTGTCTTTTGATTTTTTTTAGCAGTAAATAAGAAATAATATATTTTGTAAATACAAAACCATTGGCTACAAAATTTACTAAATCACATACAAAACATACAATTTATATTTACACAAAAATCATTCTTACAGCAGGTTCATAACACAAATTCATAACATACAGCAGGTCGATAACATACAATTTATACAAGTTCATAACACAAATTCTAGTTACAACTTCCAACATAGAAGTTCCATAACAGCAGCAGGTCCATAACAAAGGTTACAACGCAATAGAATAATGTCCAACAGTAGCAGAAATAGAACAAGTGCATCACAACATTAGCAGCAGAATATAATCGCAACAGGTGCATCACCAAGTAACAGCAGGTCCATCTGCCAAAGACCAGTCTGCCAAAAGATAATACTAATTTATCCAAAATATGGGCACAATAGCACCTAAGAATTATACACATTCCAAACCTACTAAACTCTTTAACTTTCATCAGAATACAACTAGTATATTAAACAGACTTAAGGTGACAAAGAAGCAATTTTATTCTTAATGAGAGGAGCTTCAGTAATATCAGATCATGGAGTAAATAACAATAGTATAAAGAACAATGTTCTTGAGAACTATCCATCTGAAAAAGAATGCAAACTAAGAAATTTCAAAAGCCATTTTTCAGAACCAAGCAACACTATAAATTTAGTCATCGTAGAAACTCAGTTATTAATTAACAAATTCTCACAAAACTAACATTATGTGAACCGAAAACATTTTTGCATTTACATTTACAGATATAAACTATAAAGGATCAATATACCTCCACGAATGAAAATGGTTACAGCTCTGGAGTTAGCACAATGCTCGATATATAACATCCGATCTTTGGTAGTTCCAAATGATTTCTCTCTAACTAATCCAACCTAACCAAATAAAGGATTGGATTAATCACCTTCAGCAAAAGTGATGCATGGAAAAAGGATAGCAATATCAAAATATCACATTTAATTTAAGAAAATATTTACAACAAGAATCCATAAAATAACAACTAAACAGCAAATCTGGTCTTGCAAACAAAGAGAGGAAATGTTGATGTCATGGATCATGATTGTCTCGATGCAGGCATTGTGGGAGGCACGAAGTGCATCTTGATTCAAGTTTGATGGGAAAGGCGGAGACAATTAGAAGAAGGAAATCCAGAATAGGTTGAGGCATTGGGAAAGGAGGTAGAGTTTATGAGGTTGGTCAGGCATGAGTGTCATGCTTAGGCGATAGCCAAGGGAAGCATCACATGAAAGAGTGTGAATGTATGTAAGCAGAAATTGCAGAGGAGGCTTCCAATGGTAGATCTAATGATGATGTCAATAGATTCAAGTCCCTGGCCAATGAGGAGTTGTAATCTAATGGAGAAAATGACCAATTGTTAGAAGACAAGGAGAAGAAGTCTCCTGGCTCAACTGCTGCAACAAGGTGATTCTGCTGAGTTAGATGTATCAGAGGAAATGGCTTCAGTAAGGTATCATAACGAGCAGGAAGATTGTGCACAAGAAGGGTTAGTGGATGATTAGCACATAAATAGCATGATCTTGCATAGACAGCATGGTAATAGTTATGATTGAAAGCATTGGTATCAGAAATTCTAAAAAACTAGGTATTGACTGTATCAGATCATTACAACTCATTCTAAAAAACTAGGTTATTGGGCAAACATATTAAGTGCAATGTGTCAATCCTTAGAGCCGCTGCAGCGCTGCGTTAATGGCCGTTAATAACACCATGAGAGAGAGAAAAGCTGATGTGGCATATGAACGCGTTCAATCTTTTGAACGCGTTCATCTGCAATAAGGTGGGCCAGCCTCTGACTGGCCCACCACATTGTATTTTTTTTAATTTTTTTCATGTTATAACGTGGTAGCGTTGGAGATGCTCTTAGTAAGGATAGTATCATAGTAAAATGGTCATACAGAAAGATACAAATATAACAATTTTGTGTATCAAAAATCATGTGTTCCTAGAGATTATAATAACAATGTCGTTTGCCCTATGGCCTTCCCTACATGTTACAACTTTCAATGATAAAATTCTCAACTAAACAAATATGATTACAGAAGGCATTTTCAATTTGTCAAAACAAGGCAAATAATGTCAATACCGATTCAACCTCAGAAGCTACTTGATATACAGAAGTGCACATCAAAGGCTCATGCTTAAAGAGAGAACGCATTCTGGCACTTTTACATTTACAATTTCATGCCCTCATTAAAACCGAATCTACCTATACTTCTTTCCCACATGTAAAGTTCAAAAACTTTAACTTTATGCAAAAATACTAAGAAGAAATTCCAACGCAACGGAGAACAGAATATAATGTGTGTGTGTGTGTGTGTGATTATTTACCTTGTGAGTCCCACGAAAAGCAATAAAAGAAGAAGCTCTAAGCAGAGAAAAGGAATCCAAAGAGGGGAACAGCATACTGACTTATAATGACGTCGCCATCGGGGCTCTGAAGCATCTTGTCCATACCCTTGGGGCCGAGCGAGGTGCAGAGGATCCGC
>NC_133867.1:12635038-12638553 GCF_044706935.1 Curcuma longa | reverse complement strand
CACTACTAGAAAAATGTTAATAGACAACGCGGAACAGTTTTGTATTTTGTGGGTTAAAAAGCGTTATAAGAGGCCCTGTTGTAAAAGGGGTCCCTCAACGACAACACTTTTAAGCGTTGTCTTTGTTAACATCGACAACACCTTCGCAACGCAGAAAAAGCGTTGTAAATATTACAACACTTTTTACGACCCTTTAAAAACGTTGTTTTTAATATGTATGACAACACATTTTGCAACGGTTAAAAAGCGTTGTAATTTTGTTACAAATTGCTTGGGGTTTGCAACGTTTTAAAAGCGTTGTCTTTTGATTTTTTTAGCAGTAAATAAGAAATAATATATTTTGTAAATACAAAACCATTGGCTACAAAATTTACTAAATCACATACAAAACATACAATTTATATTTACACAAAAATCATTCTTACAGCAGGTTCATAACACAAATTCATAACATACAGCAGGTCGATAACATACAACTTATACAAGTTCATAACACAAATTCAAGTTACAACTTCCAATATAGAAGCTCCATAACAGCAGCAGGTCCATAACAAAGGTTACAACGCAACAGAATAATGTCCAACAGCAGCAGAAATAGAACAGGTGCATCACAACATTAGCAGCAGAATAGAATCGCAACAGGTGCATCACCAAGTAACAGCAGGTCCATCTGCCAAAGACCAGTCTGCCAAAAGATAATACTAATTTATCCAAAATATGGGCACAATAGCACCTAAGAATTATACACATTCCAAACCTACTAAACTCTTTAACTTTCATCAGAATACAACTAGTATATTAAACAGACTTAAGGTGACAAAGAAGCAATTTTATTTCTAATGAGAGGAGCTTCAGTAATATTAGATCATGGAGTAAATAACAATAGTATAAAGAACAATGTTCTTGAGAACTATCCATCTGAAAAGAATGCAAACTAAGAAATTTCAAAAGCCATTTTTCAGAACCAAGCAACACTATAAATTTAGTCATCGTAGAAACTCAGTTATTAATTAACAAATTCTCACAAAACTAACATTATGTGAACCGAAAACATTTTTGCATTTACATTTACAGATATAAACTATAAAGCATCAATATACCTCCTCAAATGAAAATGGTTACAGCTCTGGAGTTAGCACAATGCTCGATATATAACATCCGATCTTTGGTAGTTCCAAATGATTTCTCTCTAACTAATCCAGCCTAACCAAATAAAGGATTGGATTAATCACCTTCAGCAAAAGTGATGCATGGAAAAAGGATAGCAATATCAAAATATCACATTTAATTTAAGAAAATATTTACAACAAGAATCCATAAAATAACAACTAAACAGCATAGTAGTGTAGCATTGGGAAAGGAGGTAGAGTTTATGAGGTTGGTCAGGCATGAGTGTCATGCTTAGGCGATAGCCAATGGAAGCATCACATGAAAGAGTGTGAATGTATGTAAGCAGAAATTGTAGAGGAGGCTTCCAATGGTAGATCTAATGATGATGTCAATAGATTCAAGTCCCTGGCCAATGAGGAGTTGTAATCTAATGGAGAAAATGACCAATTGTTAGAAGACAAGGAGAAGAAGTCTCCTGGCTCAACTGCTGCAACAAGGTGATTCTGCTGAGTTAGATGTATCAGAGGAAATGGCTTCAGTAAGGTATCATAACGAGCAGGAAGATTGTGCACAAGAAGGGTTAGTGGATGATTAGCACATAAATAGCATGATCTTGCATAGACAGCATGGTAATAGTTATGATTGAAAGCATTGGTATCAGAAATTCTAAAAAACTAGGTATTGACTGTATCAGATCATTACAACTCATTCTAAAAAACTAGGTTATTGGGCAAACATATTAAGTGCAATGTGTCAATCCTTAGTAAGGATAGTATCATGGTAAAATGGTCATACAGAAAGATACAAATATAACAATATTGTGTATCAAAAATCATGTGTTCCTAGAGATTATAATAACAATGTCGTTTGCCCTATGGCCTTCCCTACATGTTACAACTTTCAATGATAAAATTCTCAACTAAACAAATATGATTACAGAAGGCATTTTCAATTTGTCAAAACAAGGCAAATAATGTCAATACCGATTCAACCTCAGAAGCTACTTGATATACAGAAGTGCACATCAAAGGCTCACGCTTAAAGAGAGAACGCATTCTGGCACTTTTACATTTACAATTTCATGCCCTCATTAAAACCGAATCTACCTATACTTCTTCCCACATGTAAAGTTCAAAAACGTTAACTTTATGCAAAAATACTAAGAAGAAATTCCAACGCAACGGAGAACAGAATATAATGTGTGTGTGTGTGTGATTATTTACCTTGTGAGTCCCAGGAAAAGCAATAAAAGAAGAAGCTCTAAGCAGAGAGAAAAGGTATCCAAAGAGGGGAACAACATGCTGACTTATAATGACGTCGCCATCGGGGCTCTGAAGCATCTTGTCCATACCCTTGGGGCCGAGCGAGGTGCGGAGGATCCGCGATGACGGCCTGCCCGGCGGAGATGTTTGCCTTCTGCGCATCGAGACCCCGCAGGCGCGCCTTCTGCTCCTGCTCCTTGATTAAGATGAAGGGACGCCCGTACTCGTCGAACGCCAACGCCATGGTCCCTTCGCCTCCCTTGTGCTTCTTTCTTCTGTCCGCCTAGAAATGGTGGCGGAAGTGGAAGAAAAACCTATATAGGTGGGCTTTGTTATATAGGCCCGCGGGGAAGAACCATAAGTGTGTTAGGTTAAAGTAGGGCGGTGCGGAGGGAAGAAGGCGGTGACGGATTGCGGCGTAACCCTAAATCCAACTTAACCCCAAAAAAAAATTAGGTCTCTATTCATAGATGGAGTCCAGGGTTTTTTTCGATCAGAGATTGAAGGAGGCGGGGGGCGCGATTTTGAGGAGGAGAGCACCTCGGGCGTGATTTTGAGGAGGAGAGGAGCGGAAGCGGGCGCCTATGTGTTATATTGCGTCGGGATCAGAATTCGGAGAGGATAAGCGGGGGCGGAGCGGCAAGAGAGAAAGAGGCATGAGGAGCATAAGGTGGAGAGGGATCGGGAGAAGAGGAGAGACACTAAAGTGAGAAGAGAAGAGAAGAGGCACGAAAGGGAGGGCCGGAAGAAAGTAGCGTCGGGAGAGGCACGAAACTGGGGCGGGAGAAGAGAAGAAGAGGCGTACGCACGAAGAAAATCGCGGACTCGCCCGATAAAAAACCTGGATATAAACTCTCTAAACCCTCAACGACAACGGTAAACGACAATACTTTTTAAAAGCATTGTCTTTGGCAAAAAAAAATCCACTAAAAGACAACGTTTTCGACAACGTTTTTTTAAAAGTGTTGTGGTTGACCCAAAATCAACACTAATAGACAACGCTTTCTGAACAAACGTTGTCTTTTAGTTTTCAAAGACAACGGTTTTGACTAAAAACGTTGTAAATTGAAAAACCACAACGCTTTTGCTAAAAACCGTTGTCTTTGGGGCATTGTCTATTAACTTTTTTCTAGTAGTGATCTT
>NC_133867.1:12622579-12634938 GCF_044706935.1 Curcuma longa | reverse complement strand
TCGGTTTTAAGACATGAAATAAAATGTGTCATCTTGGAAAAGCTATCTACCATTACAAAAACTAAGTTTCTCCCCCTCTTAGTCATTGGTAAACCCAAAACAAAGTCCATCGAGATATCAGTCCAAGGTTCACTAGGAATAGGCTAAGGAGTATACAAGCTAGGTGGTTCGACTTAAATTTTGCTTGTTTACAAGTGATACACTTCTTTACAGAATTTCTCCCTATCGTGTTTCATATGAGGCCAAAAGAAGTGATCTTACGAAACCCCTAAAGTCTTAGCAACACCACCATGGGCTTCCCTAGCAAACAATTCACTCAACAAACCATAGGCACACACAATCTATTTTCATGAAAAAAAATCCATCATGCCTATAGAACTTACTGAATGCAATATTTTCACATACTTTAAACACATCGAAAAAATAACATCGTTAGCATATAAATCCTTGATATATTCTAACCCAAATAATTTCACATCCAAAGTGGCAAGTAAAGCATACCTTTGAGATAATGCATCAGCAACCACATTCTCTTTGCCTTGCTTGTATCTGATCACATAAGGAAATGTCTGATGAGAACCCAAGGAGAATGATGCCTTCAATGAGAGTTGAATGGAGCAACTCTCGACCGTCCCACATATGACAAGAAGATGTACGCAATTGTGAGGGCATTGGAGACCCATTACCTATGGTCGAAAGAACTCGTGATTCACACAAATCATCAATTTCTAAAGCATTTGAAAGGCCAACATAAGTTGAACCGGCGCCATACAAAATGGATGGAATTCATTGACATTTCCTTATGTGATCAGATACAAGCAAAGCAAAGAGAACGTGATCGTTGATGCATTATCTTGAAGGTATGCTTTACTTACCGCTTTGGATGCAAAATTACTTGGGTTTGAATGCATCAAGGATTTATATGCTAATGTAGATTTTTCTGATGCGTTGTAAGTATGTGAAAAGGTTGCATTTGGTATGTTCTATAGGCATGACGAATTTTTATTTTGTGAAAATAGATTGTGTGTGCCTATATGTTTGTTGCGTGAATTGTTTGCTAGGGAAGCCCATGGTGGTGGTTTGATGGGCCATTTTGCTGTTGTTAAGACTTTAGGGGTTTCTTAAGATCACTTCTTTTGGCCTCATATGAAACACGATAGGGAGAAAATCTGTGAGAAGTGTATCACTTGTAAACAAGCTAAATTTAAGTCGAAACCACCTGGCTTGTATACTCCTTTGCCTATACCTAGTGAACCTTGGACTGATATCTCAATGGACTTTGTTTTGGGTTTAACAATGACTAAGAGGGTTAGAAACTTAGTTTTTGTAAAGGTAGATAGCTTTTCCAAGATGGCACATTTTATTTCATGTCTTAAAACCGATGATTCCTCACATATAGCTGATTTGTTCTTTCGAGAGGTTGTTAGGTTGCATGACATGCCTAGAACCATTGTCTCTGATAGGGATGAAAAGCTTTTGAATTAATTTTGGAAGATTTTATGGGGAAAATTGAGAACCAAATTATTATTTTCCACTACTTGTCATCCCTAAATTGATGGATAAACTTAAGTTGTCAATCTTTGTCATTCTTACTCGGTGCTATCATTAAAAAGAATTTGAAAACATGGGAAGATTATCTACCGCATGTTGAATTGCTTACAATAGAAGCATACTTTTTGCAACTCAGTTTTCTCCATTTGAAGTTATTTATGGATTCAATTCTTTGTCACCATTGGATTTGATTCCTTTGGCTATGAGTGAGCATGTAAACTTAGATGGTAAGCAGAAGGCTAAATTCGTAAAGAAGATTCATGAACAAACATGACTGAATATTGAGAGAAAGACCCAGAAATAAGTTCATCGAGCTAACAAGGGGTGCAAACTGTGTTTGAACCGGGAGAGTGGGTTTGGTTGCACCTACATAAGGAGTGATTTCAAGCGAGATAACATTTTCTAAACTTCTACCTCAAGGTGATGGTCCATTTCAAGTGGTGGAGCATATTAATGATAATGCCTACAAACTTTATTTGCTAAGTGAGTACGGTGTACATGATACTTTTAATGTTGCTGATTTGCCCCCATTTAATATAGGTGATGATTTAAGGGTAAATCCTTTTCTAGAGGGGGAGAATTATGCACATCAAGGAGGTGTTCGTAATGATGCTAGGCTATATCATTTGTCTAGAAGATCCAATTATAAGACTTCGGGCAAAGTGTTTCAAAAAAGTACTAAATGGACTAATAGAAGAAAATTGGGCTAATTATGAGAAAGGGGAGACCAAGATAAGCTCAAGTGCAAATCAAGACTTAATCCATGTGATCGGGCTTATTCATCCATGACTCATCTTTGCATGACAGTTCGAACAACACTAAATAAGTATGGGGACTTGTGTATCTTTGTCATGGCGTTCAAACAATTGAAACTTATCACCCTTGTGGCGGGGCATTTCTTTCCTTATAGTCTTGGTTCGTTTCAGATCTTGATTACATGTTAAGGCTTAAACTCTTGTCTTCTAGTTCTTGGGGTTTTCCATTGTTGGTCTAGGTTCCATCACGATTGTTGGTGGGGTTCATGTCATCAAGTCCTTTCCTTTAATGTAGTGTAGGAGAAGAGGTGGGTAGGGCATCTGCTTTCTACCTTTTGATTGGGGTTCAAGGTGCTGCTCCAACTATCAAATAAATAGTTGGGCTAAAGTTTCTAAATGTTGATTGTGCAAAACTCGAACTTTGAATTGTAGTTGTTGGATCCCAAGTCAATAATTCATTCTTTTCTAGGTGATATCAGATTGATTCCCGACCTCAAAAAACCAATTGAAGCAATGAAAGCAACCAGAAAACACTTGTGAGGAAAGAAAAGGTTTGATAGTTGTCGCACTTATTGGATTCGACAGATATAACTAATAAGCCTAAGTTGGTTGTAGTAGCTGCTCTTGTTGTTCGGAGCCTTATCTTATACTTATAATTATTATATTAGCTTAAGTAGGAAAGAGGGATGGGAAAGAAAAAATGTACTAAGAAGAGTGATAGGAAAGATAGAAGTAGTAAGCTAGAAACATAGAAAAGATTAACCTAACCTATATTCAAAGACTAAGCTATATTATACACAATATCAAAGTGAAAAGCAGGCTCCCTTACGTTATGAGTCCCCTCCTACAGCAACAACTGGGGGTATGAAGGCTATAGTTAGTTCAGCAATCAGGAATATCAAGAGTTCTAGTTTCACTCTATGTCCACTATGCATTTAATTTGAAGTCAGCTTCTTGTTTGAGTGTTGAATCTATCCTTGAACTCTTGAGTATGTGAAAGCAATATCTGGCTACGAGGAGAGGCTTCTATCCTTATTGTATGCTACACCATCCACAACCCTAGACCTTAGGAATTGGTCCTTTATATTCATCTTGGTGAAGTGCCATTTGGTTGCTTTTATAGTCTCATCTATGCTTGTCCCCTTTCGAGAGATTAAGTTCTCATGATTGCAAAAACACTTAGTCAGGTACATGAACATAATCTTAATTAGCTGGTGTTGGTGCGGGGAGAGGAAAGAATGAATAGCACAAGCATCCCAGGTTTAAGTTAAGCAAGCAGCAAAAGCACAAGCAGCCCTGGTCTAAGTAGCAAGGGACAATAGGGCCAAACAAAGTGTAAGGAAGAAGTGATGTGTGATAAAAAGAAAGTCTTTGTCGTTCTTTGTATTGGACTCACGAGACTAATAAGTAATAAGGAGAGGGACGGAGGGCAATGACCATAAGGTCCGAGTGAGTTAGGCGAATGGTAGAGTGAATATGATACTCATATGAATGATCTGTTGCTGCGAAGTGACTAAGAGACCCAATAGGGGCTATGGGGCGACATGCAATGGGAGCGATGTCCACTAAAAGACTGAGGGAAGATGATGGAGTCAAACAAAATGAACAAGTTGTCCAACAAGCTAATATGGATCATGCTCAATCCACTCTAAATGTAACATGATCTATTAAGCATCAATGGAGGCCCAATTACAAGGGATAAGGCTAGGAAGATGAAGGAAGCACTTAATGTGAAAGCTAAAGTTACAATTGAAGAAGATTTGACCAAGAGTAAGGCAAGAAGCTTAGTCAACCTAATTCAAATATTGGATGGGCTTAAGTAGCAACTTAAGTCTCATATTTATGTAATAGGGATATGTAGGCTTAATTTATAGTTGTTATCTTTATTTGGGTTGTAATGATGTCATAAGCTTAAAATGACTAAGTAGTCTATATAGTCCTTTACTAAATGAATTTTCTTTTGGTTTTTTTGGATTTTTAGGTTACCCTATAGCTATAAATAAAGGGGGTGACAGCAACACATATATCTTTTAGCATATTTTCAATCTAAAGCATGGTGAGACTCTCACTTGTTAGTTCTTCATTTAACTAGAACTTATCAGGGAATCCCCTTGTGGCATTCAAGGACTTATCAACCTCCATTCTGAGGTTGTAGCGTCTTCCCTCTTCCTCTATACCATGGTTCGGTGTTCTTAAGCATTGGGTCGAGATTCTATTCATCCTTCTTATTGATTTAGGTTTTCCTTCTTTTTTTCTTCAATTCGTTGTGGGTTCTTGAGATTTTTCTCCCATGGGTTCACATCATCTGTCGTACTTGTGTGATGTAGTGTGAGACTAATGATGTGAAAGAGCAATAGAAGACCTCAGACCTGACTTGCATACTATAGTCTGTTATCTGAATGAAGATACAAATGATAGTGATGGGGCAAAGAATGCAAGGAGCATAAGGGCCAGGGTGGACGATTTGCATCTCAAACGATAGAATAATAGAGGGCATTGGTAAATTATCATCTTCGGAACCCTAACTTGAACCTTCCATTCATGATTGTTATTGTTGTTGCAGTAGTCTTATATAAACAAATTCTATTCACGATTCTCATATAAGAACTTCTGTGTCATTGTCACTCAGAGCAATAAGTGATGAATGTTGTCATTGACCACGTCACTTCTTGTCGTCGTACCTCGGCCCTCTCTTCTATTTGAGGAGACTCGCATCATTCAAGTAGTTGAGACCGCCCAATAGAGCAAGGCCAACTTATAATATTAATAGTCTAGTCATACATTAAATATTCCCCAAAGAAATAACTTAAAGTGAGTTCTATTTCTAATTGAAGTCTTTATCTACTATTTGCTTAACACAAGATCACTATTTGTCCTGAACTTCAAATAACACTTAAACCATTCACTGAAGGGGACCTGTTAGAATGGGTACCAACTTATAAATTAGTTACTAATCCCTAACTAAACTCTCAGAGAAGAAAAAGAGAAGGATGGTAGAATAATATGGAAACATGAACGACCTATTTGTTGATCTGATACCTACTATCTACTAGCGATGTGGATTACCACCCCTTCGGGGCACTGCATGAGTTTGATAATGTATCTCTTGATGAAGTTCCTAATGGATTACCACTCCTTAGGGGAATACAACACCAAATTGATTTCATCCCAAAAGCAACAATTCCTAATAGACCGGCCTATAGGAGTAATCTAGCGGAGATAAAGGAGCTTCAAAAGTAAGTTGAAGAGTTGATGAGGAAAGGGTACGTCCGATAAAATTTAAGCCCTTATGTTGTTCCTATTTTGCTTGTGTCTAAGAAGGATGGAACTTAGAAAATGTGCGTTGATTGCAATGCTATCAACAAGATGACTGTAAAGTACCGTCATCCTATTCCTAGATTAGATGATATGTAGATGAACTACATGGTTCTTGCATTTTTTTCTAAAATTGATTTGAAGTCTGGTTGTCATCAAATTTGAATGCATGAGGTAGAAATGGAAAACTGCATTTATGACTAGGTATGATTTATTAGAATAGTTAGTCATGTCATTTGGGCTAACTAATGCACTTACTACTTTCATAAGATTAATGAACCATATTTTGCATGCTTTTATTAGAACTTTGTTGTAGTATATTTTGATGGCATCTTGATTTATAGCAAAAATTTAGATGAACATTGAAATCATTTATAAAAAGTTCTACTTGTTTTGTAAAATGAAAAGTTTTATGTTAACCTTCAAAAATATTCTTTTTGCACTAGTCAGATGAGTTTCTTGGTTATATTGTTAGTGCTATGGAAATAGTAATGAATGAAGAGATGGTTAAGGTTATTCGTGAATGCCCAACACCAAAGACCATAACTGAGGTATGTAGCTTTCCGATGAAGGAGACGTCGCTGCTCCCCTAGTGGACCACCGAGAGAAGGAAGGCGGTGGCGCTAAACACCGGGACATTGGTGGCGGAGGCACGACAGAGGAGAGGGGAACGAGGCATGGTGCGGCGATAGGGCAGACGAGGCCGTAGTGGCTTCTTCGTGTGCGACGCGGATGAGACGAAGGTCGGAAGGTTTGCGTTGGTGGCTCGGGCTGTGCAAGAAGGGCGATCGGGTGGCGGCTTGCGGCTGGCTTACAGGGGCGGCGGCGGAGGAAGGGAGAGAGGCAACTTGTTCCTCCTAGGGTTCCTCACCATGGCCCCCTTTTAAAGCCCTCCCCTGTTCCAATTTCTCCGCAGATGAGTGACGCGGTCCCGTGGGCAGCGGTGACGGGTCACGTGGAGAGGAAGAAGTCGCGGGTTGTAACAGTGCGTGCGATTTAACGTTTTAACGAGGAGTAACTCCGTGTTGGGGTTT
This sequence comes from Curcuma longa, assembly GCF_044706935.1. Lineage (NCBI taxonomy): Eukaryota > Viridiplantae > Streptophyta > Magnoliopsida > Zingiberales > Zingiberaceae > Curcuma > Curcuma longa. The sequence goes on along the minus strand of NC_133867.1, from coordinate 12,628,283 downwards.
AGGTTTGAATTGAACCGGTGTAAAACTAGGGTTTACTGGGCTAACCAGCTTAACAACCTAGGATTTATTCTAACGGTTGAACCGATTACTATAGTAAACTGGTTCAAATCTTGGTTCAGACGGTTTACTAACCAAACGACTTCCGATTTGACTCAAACCAATTTTGTTGGATTCGTCTTCGCAAGACGAATATTTTCATTCATTTTATTTTATCAAAACCTCTTTCAACACGAACAAAACCAAGTTGGTATCTTGATTCATTTGGTTCACTAACCAAATGATCTCTAATTTGACCCAGTTTGGTTTCGTTGATTTTGTTTTTGCAAGACGAGCCACATTCTCCCGTATCTTCTATTAATAACCTAATTGTCTTGTTAAACGAATTAGAGTTTCCGTAATTAAATCTACTCAACCTTAGGTTTAACTTAATTAACCTTCTTAATCTTTCCTTAAACCCAATAAAATTAAATTTAAATTTTATTTGTAAATCTTCTCCAAATTTTTGGTATTTTACAAATAAGGTCTCTACACCCACGTTTTGTTGTTTCTTTTCTTTTATCTCTATTTTTTTTGTTTTCAAAATTTCAGCCTCCCTTTCTTTCCCTTTTTTTTGGGGTTGAAAATAAAAAAAATTTCTCTTTTTTGGCAAAAAATAATTTTTCTTTTTTTTTGGCCGAAAATAATTTTTTCCCTTTTTTTTGATAGCAATAACCAAATAAGACTTACAAAAATTGAAAGAAATGATAACAATAAGCATCAAATGATGAACAAAATAGATAAAGATTCAAGCTCAAAAAGAAAGGATAACCAAATCAATTTAGAAAAACCTCACTACTGATACCAACTGATGTGAACCCGTGAGAGAAAAATCTCATGAACCCACAACGAATTGAATAAAGAAAGAAGGAAAGACTAAATCGATAAGAAGGATGAATAGAACATCAACCCGATATTTAAGAAAGCCGAACCTTGGTATAGATGAAGAGAAGACACCATAACCTTGGGATAGAGGTCGATAAGTCTTTGAACGCCACAAGGGGCTGCCTTGATAAGTTCTAATTCAATGAAGACCAACAAGTGAGAGCCTCACCATACTTTAGATTGAAAATATACCAAAGATACATGTGTGACTGTCGCCCTCTTTATTTATAGCTTGACCAAAAAACCCTAAAAGACTAAAAGAAAGCCCATTTAATAAAGGTTTATGTAGACTACTTAACCATTTTAAGCTTATGGCATCATTACAACCCAAAGAAAGCTAGAAATTGAGCTTAAATTGAGCCTGCATATCCCTATTACATAAACATGAGACTTAAGTAGCTATTTAAATCCATCCAAAGCTTGAATTAAGTTGACTAAGCCATATGACTTCCTCTTGGTCAAACCTTCTTCGATTGTAACTTTGACTTTCATATCTTCAATTAGCACATTAAGTGCTTCCTTCATCTTCTTAGCCTTAGCTCTTGTAATTGGGCCTCCATTGATGCATAATGGATCATCAACAACATCTAGAGTAGATTGAGCATGATCTATATTAGCTTGTTGGGTAACTTGTTTACTTTGTTTGACTTCATCATATTTACACTTATCTGATGTACATTCATCATTGTTGCTAAAAGTAATTTTGTAGCAAAAGGCACTGAGTTGAATCTTGTTATCATTCTACACTTCACTTAATACATGAATTAGCAATGCGTGTAGGATCCTTTTCCTTTGCTAGCGGTGGTAGGCATCTTAGTGGTCAAAGAATCTTTCCTAACTAGAGTGAGGAATGAAGAGAGTTCCAGGTATCAGTCATAGGTCTCATGCCCCATGAGTTGTGAATGGTATAAAGAACTCACATTCGAAAGAAAGATATGAAATCTCTCTTGACATCAAGTGTCTTTTCTCTTATCCCTCTACGGAACTTAGAATACAATTAAAGTGCCCCAGGCAAAAGACTAGTGCCTTTGCTTTGTCCCATCTGACCACTCTTAATAACTCCTTGCTATTGACCTAGTCCCTTTCTTTCTCTTCCCTACCTAGTTGTAGGTTTAGTTACGAATGTTGCCTTGCCTCCCGAGTCAATCTATCATCCCTTCCCATGTACTTTGACTATAAGACAAAGATTCTCCTGCGCATAGTCACGGGTTAAGTTAAGATTCAATATGGTGGTTTAAATCCAATCACTTACATTTGAGCAATTAGCCGTCGCTAACAAATCGTTTTCAATTAAGCGGAGGAAGAAGCATACTAGAAAAGCACATACAACATATCAAACTCACTCTGGAGCAGCAAGGGAAATAGAGTGAAGGGGAAATGGCTTGTCATCATCCTCATCCCTAGCGCCTAAAGAATCTAGAGGATATCCCGATAGGCTTGAGCACATGCAAGAGGGCCAATGAAATAGTAGAGTGAATGGAAGTAGATAAATGGCCCCAAAGACCATTTACAACTAATTTGACACCATTCACGATTGTTGATGGGCTCGACCGATAATATTAGGGAGAGAGTATACCCAATAGTAGATAGGCTCAATTGATTAAGGAGAGGGTAGAGTGAATGAGGTAAACGACCCCAAGGGTCATTTATGACTAATTTGACACCATGAACAACTTTTGATGGGCTTGGCCAAGAATATTATGGCCGACTAAACCTCCTTTTACATCGCTCTGCTCATCCCTAAACAACTATTCGACACCTAGTATTAGACTAGTCATACCTTTGGTCTTCAAAGGAGCTCATTTGAGTCGGGTGCGATGGGGAGTGATAGTCAACTTTTGAGGAGTGTTTCATGCCAGTCAAGCAAGGCACCACTAGATACTTGCCTTGTCCAATAATGGAATAGTTGATCTCGCTAAAGCCCTGTGCAATAGTTGATCTCACTAAGGCCTAAAAGTAATGAACCTGCTGTCTAGTTAGGCACATCATTCATACTTGTCTAGTCTAATCCCAATGATCAATAGAACTGTTGATCTCAGACAAGGTCAAAAGAAGTGTGCCCTTAGAAGAGTGTTCATTTCACTGAAATTTTGATGCCTCTAGAAGAGGGTTTATTTCACTGAAACTTTGATCTCATATTGGGCCTAGACCAGTGTTGCTTGAAGAAGGGGTCACTTCAACTAACAAATGCTATCTCCATATGGGTAGATGATTTGGTGATGAGGCTGTGAATGTGGAATTGTTGATCTCTTAATGGGTAAAAGGAGTGCGCTTCAGAGATATTGTTCTTTTTGCAACAATTTCTATCTCCTAATGGGCCCAAACTCATGTCGCAAATCAAAGACCAATAGGGATAGGGACCAATGAGGAGTGAATGGGGAGCTCTCTTCAAGAGAAAGGTGCTACGCGGTGCAGAGCAAGAAGAAAAGAAGGAATGTTGGGATCGGATTGACTAGGCCACAAAGCAAAGAGAAGGTGCGAAGTGAGATCATAGTACGGAGTCTTGGGTTAGGATAGATGGGGAGTGAGCTTCCTCGCTTCCAAACTATAATATAATGTGAAGGCATATAATAGAGGTTGGGCCACATGAACACCAACCAGCTTCATTGCTCTACATATCCATCAAATGCAAATAGTCTCCCCACTCCATGGTACGGAGAATCTTCGGTTGAGGAATAGGTGGAGAAGAAGGAAAGGTAAGACGAGAGTGGGCTACTAGGGAAGGGATAAGGCAACTAACAAAAGGGGTGGTTCAATCAAAGGCATCTCGACATCGATTTCATTCTCCCCACTTAACAGTTCAGAAAGATGCTCAGTTTTAGGTCTGACCAGACCAAGAGGAAGATATTGTGCTCTACGCGGGTTAAGTTTGGAAAAAGGAGTCTTTGGCATAGCGATGGGAGAGGAGCTTGTTCAACTTAATAGACCAGTCATTGGCCTAAGGAGTCTCATGAGGTTCAATCTTACTAGTCCTGCTTGTGACCTTTATCTAATATGGGTGAGGAAAGATGAGCAGAGGAAGAGTATTGTAGTCAGCTTCAGAGTGAATTGAAAGAGATCGACATCGAGGCACCAAGAAACTCTGAATCAAGCTAAAGTGGGGGAGGGGGTGGGGGGAGGGAAGGAGAGAAGAAAGGAGCGGAAAATGGAGTGAATAGGCATCGAGGGCAAAGTTGACTAGAAGTAAAATCTTTACAATCATGGCCTATGACTTCGTGGCAATTAATTATATAAAAAGAAGGAACGATGCACAACTCAACAAAGCTGGCAGGGAGTGAGATAGGGCAAACACTCATTTTAAGTAATGGAGTTGGACCAGAACTAGAGTGCAGTTCATATTATCTGAGGTCGGTTAGGCAGTTCCTAACGAATTGAAGTCAAGTAATTCACTCCTAGCTTTGTATCTTCATAAGAGTGCTTTTGTAGATGAATTCTATTTTTTTAATTCGATTGGAAGCTCCTATTGGATGGGCCAAGTAAGCGCTTGCTTTGCGCATGACAAACTCCTTTTAATTTAGCTTCACACTTCACTCAAGATTTGCAAGGAGGGGTTTCATTGAGCAAAGTGAAATCTTTGTAAACAACAACAATTTAATAGAATGGGTAGTCCATTTCAGAGCTAGAGCAATGAAAGCACAAGCTCAGTCTCACTCGCATGCCATGCTTCAATAGTTAGCGAAGCTCACTAAAGACCTTTCTAAGGTTGATTGGTTAATTAATCAGTAAGGGAAGCCACTCGTGCCTTAGTTTTCAATATTCTATGATCTTAGTTGGGTGCGATCAGGCTCTTCATTTATTTCATTTCGGGAGGGGCTCAGTTTTCTTTTATTTAAATAAGATGAGTTTCGTTTGTGGCCGAATCGTACAATCTCTACAATCCTTGCTACCATGAGAGGTGAGTTTGAAGCGAAATCAATGCATCATTGAAGTTCGGAGCGCGATCTTTGCAATTGAAGCAAAGCAAACTAAAGCCAATTGAAGTCAAATCATGAAGGTCAATGAACAAGAGTGACTAAGAGAAGTGCAACGAAGAGGAATGACTAGACTCACGGATGGGATTAGTTTTGATTCTAGGCAACCATTAGTGAGGGTGGTCCCCATGGAAGGAGTAGAATAGAAAGGGAAGCGATCTCTCCGCTACCCAATTCGATGAGTGTGTGGGGTGAGGCTGAGATGAAGATCAGCTGACAAGAGAAGATCTTCGTAGTTTTGATTTGAAACAAAGTTGCACATCTAACAAAGAATCAAAGGAAAGCAGCTAAGCTAATGAACTCAAGTTGGCACTTGAGCTATGCGAAATCAAAGCAATCGGATAGTGACAATCAAAGGAATTTGCAAAGTTGAGCAAAGGAATTTGCAAATAGGGATATAGGGATGGACAGTTAGACAGTGACTCACCACTCATCAAGCAGCTGCTTCAAATCTGAGACAGCATTCTTGAGACATCAGGCAGTCCAGCGGCAGCAGAGCAATTACTAAAAGAGTGGTTTCAGCAGCCTAGGGGCGTTGCACGGGCATATGATCACTTCCACGGTACCCGACCTCCTCAGCCTTGGTTGCAGACAGTCTAGCGGTCTTCTATTCAGCAGAGTCATGCTTTCACCCTATGACTCCTGGCGAGAGGGCGCCTACCAATGAGAGCTCAGTAGGATTACCTACCTGATCGCCAGTGCCCTTTTTGTCGGCAGGCAGGCGAAACATTGGTGCACCTTTTCTTTTAGTGCGACATCCCCGAATGACTATGGGGAGGACTCGAGCATTGCTGTAGATGCGACTGGCGATG
>NC_133867.1:12610826-12622479 GCF_044706935.1 Curcuma longa | reverse complement strand
AAATAAGTGCTGAAACAAAATTTGCCGAAACTTAATCTAGGCAAGTGCCAGAATTAAATTTAGGCAAAATTGAAAGAAATGCAGAATTGAAAAAAACTTGAAATAAGTGTTGAAAAAAAATTGTCAGAACTTAATCTAGGCAAGATTCAGAATTAAATCTTAGCAAAACTTGAAAGAAATATGGAATTGAAAGATAAGGATAGTAAAAAAAATGTAAGTATAGAAATAGCAAGCTCTCTACACCCACCTTTTGTTGCTTCTTTTCCTTTACCTTTTTTTCTCTTGTTTTCAAAATTTTAGTCTTCCTTTCTTTCCTTTTTCTCTTTTTTGGCCAAAAATAAATTGTTTTTCTCCTCTTTTTTGGCTGAAAATAAGTTTTTTCTCTTTTTTTTGGTTGAAAATATTTTTTTCCTTTTTTTTTGATAGCAACAAGTAAATAAGACTTACAAGGATTAAAAGAAATGAAAACAATAAGTATCAAATGATGAACAAAATAGATAAAGTTTCAAGCATAAAAGAAAAGGATAACCAAATCGATTAGAAAAGCCAAAGCTCTGATACCAACTGATGTGAACCCGTGAGAGAAAAAACCTCAAGAACCCATAACGAATTGAAGAAAGAAAGAAGGAAAGTCTAAATCGATAAGAATGATGAATAGAACCTCAACCCGATACTTAAAAAAGTTGAATCTTAGATAGAGGAAGAGAGAAGATGCCACAACCTTGGGATGGAGGTTGATAAGTCTTTGAACTCCACAAAGGGATGCCTTGATAAGTTCTAGTTTAATGAAGAACCAACAAGTGAGAGCCTCACCATGCTTTAGATTAAAAATATGTCAAAGATACATGTGTGACCGTCACCCCCTTTATTTATAGCTAGGGTGATCAAAAAATCCTAAAAGGTCAAAAGAAAACTCATTTAGTAAAGGCCTATGTAGGCTACTTAGCTATTTTAAGCTTATGGCAATCATTACAACCCAAATAAGGCTAAAAATTGAGCCTAAATTGAGCCTACACCCTACTATATAAACATGAGATTTAAGTGGCTATTTAAGCCTATCCAAGGTTTGAATTAAGTAGACTAAGTCGTATGACTTCATCTTGGTCAAACCTTCTTCGATTTTAACTTTAGCTTTCATATTTTCAATTAGCACATTAAGTACTTCCTTCATCTTCTTAGCCTTAAGTCTTGTAATTGGGCTTCCATTAATGCATAATGGATCATCAACAACATCTAGGGTGGGTTGAGTATGATCCATATTAGCTTGTTGGGCAACTTGATCACTTGGTTTGACTCCATCAACTTGAGAATTGTTCTCAAGCAAGAACGAAAATTATACGTCCTAGAGTAATCTATTTCTAAAGCACCCGCCACTACTACTACTCGTGCTAATAAGGATGCTTATAAGAAGCATTAAGATGATACATTAGATGTATCATGTCTTATGTTTGCTACCATGAACTCTGAGCTTCGAAAGCAACATGAGAAAGAACATGGATACTCACGATATGGTTGAACATCTTAGACAATTATATCAGAGGTACACAAGGCATGATAGATTTGAGATATCTAAAGCTCTATTTCAATATAAGATGCAAGAAGGAAGTCCCGTCCCAACTAATGATTGAGTACGTTGAGAATCTTGAAAGATTAGAATTTCTATTAGGCTAAAAATTATCTACTGACCTTGTTATACAATCGTTGCCAGAAGACTATAGTAAATTTATCATGAACTATAACATGAATGAAATTAACAAATCGTTGTCTGAGATGTTAAGTATGTTGAGAACTACTAAACTTAATCTTAAGAAGACTAAACCTAGTTCCATTTAGATGGTGCAAAAGGGCAAAGGTAACTGACAAGCCAAAACTAAGGATAAGACCCAAGCCAAAGACAAATCTATGCATTGAAACCTAAAGGGGTACCTAAAAAAGGAACCTGCTTCCATTGTGGTGAACCAGACATTGAAAGAGAAACTACAAACTATATCTGAATGAAGTTAAAAAGAAGAGAAGTGAGACTTCTATCTAAGGTATATATGTTATAGAAGTCAATCTATCTATTTCTTCTTCATGAGTATTAGATACCGAATGTGCATCTGACATTTGTACTAATGTGCAGGGCCTAAGAAAGACCAGATAGTTGATAAAGGATGAAGTGGACCTATGAATAGGCAATGGTGCAAGAGTTGCTGCTATAACTATAAGAATATATCCTTATCTTTGCCCACTGGGCTTATTTTGGAAATAAAAGAATGCTATTATGTGCTTACCTTAACTTAGAACATTGTCTCTATTTCTTATTTGGACAAGAAATATTTCTCATTTATAATAAAGGATAAATATTGTTCTGTTCATTTAAATGATATGTTCTATTACAGTGTACTTTTTATAAATAGACTCTATATTCTAGATATTGAAAACTCAATCTATAACATAAATATCAAATGGTTCAAACCTAATGATTTAATCCAATTATATCTCTAGCATTGTCACTTGGGTCATATAAATGAGAATTGTATATCACAACTCCATAAAAATTGACTTTTGGCCTCATTTGATTTTGAATTATATGAGGTATGTGAATCTTGTTTTTAAGATAAGATGACAAAGTCTCATTTTAGTGGACATAGCTAATGATTTGTTTGGACCCATACATACTGATGTTTATGACCCTTTCAATATAGCAGCTAAAGGTGGCTATCAGTATTTCATTTCTTTTACTAATGGTATCACTAGATATGACTATGTGTATCTAAAGAAATATAAGTCAGAATCCTTTAAAAAGTTCAAAAAATTTAAGAATGAAATACAAACTAACTTGGTAAGTGTATTAAAATACTTCGATTAGATCAAGGTGATGAATACCTTAATTAAGAGTTTCATGACCATCTCGTTAAGTTTGGGATCATATCTTAACTCACTCCACTTGGAATACCACAGTTGAATGGTGTCTCAGAGAGGAGAAATCAAAATTTATTAGATGTGGTACGATTAATAATGAGTTAGATAGATCTTCCTACTTCTTTCTGGGGACATACTATAGAGATAGATGCTTTCACACTTAATTGTGTTCTGTCGAAAGTCGTCAAAAAGACACCATATACGATATAAACTGGGAAGAGTTCCAAGATGTCTTTTATGAAGATTTGAGATTGTGAGACTTACATTTGATGTCAAGTCTCAGAGAAACCAAGACCTAAATCTAATAAGTTTTATTTTATAAGATATTCCAAGGAAACAAAGGGATATTACTTTAATAATCCCACATAAGGTAAAGTGTTTGTTGCTAGAAATGATATTTATCAAAAAGAGAGTTTATTTTTAGAAGAACTAGTGGGAGTAAAGTCAATCTTGAAGAAATTCAAGATTCACAAATTAATACTGAGCCTTGATGGAAATTGAACAGACACCATAAAGTATTGTGAATCATGAATCTGTTAAGAGAGAACAAGCTCTACGCAGATCTGATAGAGTATGTCGTCAATCTGAGAGATATTCTTTTTTCTTATCTAGCCACGATGATGAAATGCTTTTGGTATCAACGAGCCTACATCCTATCAAGAAGCAGTCATGAGCTCAGATTATGAGAAATGGCTAGAGGCCATGAGGTCCGAATTGGAATCCATGTATACTAACCAAATATGGACTTTGGAAAACCGATGTCTATGAGAAAAGCGACTGATGTCTATGAAGGCGTTGTAAAAGGTCTGACATTTTAGACATCGGTTTTTAACCGATGTAATACCACTCAACGACAACGGTTTGTAACCGATGTCAAACCGATGTAATATCACTCAACGACATCGGTTTCGCAACGGTGTAAAACTGATGTAATATCTATTTAACATCAATTTAACAACGGTTTTCAACCGATGTAATATCATAACAACATCGGTTTCGCAACGGTGTAAAACCGATGTAATATCTGTTCAACATCAATTTAACAACGGTTTTCGACCGATGTAATATCACAACGACATCGGTTTCGCAACGGTGTAAAACCGATGTAATATCTATTTAACATCAATTTAACAACGGTTTTCAACCGATGTAATATCACAACGACATCGGTTTCGCAACGGTTTAAAACCGATGTAATATCTGTTCAACATCAATTTAACAACGGTTTTCAACCGATGTAATATCACAACGACATCGGTTTCGCAACGGTGTAAAACCGATGTAATATCTGTTCAACATCAATTTAACAACGGTTTTCGACCGATGTAATATCACAACGACATCGGTTTCGCAACGGTGTAAAACCGATGTAATATATGTTTAACATCAATTTTAACAACGGTTTTCGACCGATGTAATATCACTTATTTTTTTTTATGTTGTTTGTAAATTATGATCGAGCAAGATGACAAAATTATCATAATATATAAATTCATCAAACAAATCACAAATACAAAAGCACCTCAATATTTACAAATAATCTTCCGCAACATATTACATTGTTTTCATCCTCCTCAACGTTTACAAATAACATTTTGACTGCTGTACTACAAATCCAAAAGGGAGAAGTAAACAAAATCTCCATATAAGAGTTCTTCCACGCTCAACATCAACAAGAACTCGTCTAACTGAAATCAAGAGAACATAGATAAGATATTGCCAGTGAACAACTACATTTTTTGCATCATTTGCTTCAGATCTTTCAGTATCTGAATTAATAATTCTTGACTGCAGAATACCCATCAAATGCTCATATTGGGCTCTGTTAAAAAAGTAAAAGGATTGGTATTAGGAATAAAAGATCAAAAATAACACTTGAGAAGCTAAACAAAAGCTTCAGATGCTAAGTCCAGTATGGTTCTTCCATAATTACATCAAAAGTTAATACTTAAACATGACAAAGGCAAGTAAATTACAAAAAAAAATAGTACAGGTAGCCGATCCAGTAGATGGTGTAGAAATCAACATGAGATGCATACATAGGTGGCTTGTGAAAAAACATTTCCACACTAAGTATGGAGGTTGAGGCTAAAATGCAACCATACAAGAATGGACAAGAAACTTCCAAATGGTAATCAAGATTACTCAGAACTCATGTTCTAATCTAAGGATGATATGAGATGGCAACTACAAGAATCTTCCTCTCTACTTCCATAACAATTTTCTTGTGGGAAGGCCAAAAATGTGTTGATACAGAATGAAGGAATCCAAGAAGCTCAAGTTTACAACTAGATAAGTAATTTGAGGTGTTTCAAATGACAATGATTTTCAAAGATGAGCAAGAGCAGCGTAAGGTACTAGCCGTGTGAAACTTTTCTGGTCAATAAGTTGCTCAAACTCCAAAACTGCATTGTCCTCGGGACTATTTACTGCAACATTTTTGTTGTTGGTTTTATTTTCTGGTAGTTCAGCTGAGATATCCTGCATGACAAAGGAATATCCATAAATAAGGACCTTGATATGTGTTACTGAATTATCTCATAACAAACATCAGGGTGGTTCATCAAATGTAGAGCCATTTCTTTTCAAGTATCCGTCAAAAATCAACACATGGAGATTAGGTAGTCACTATTGATGGGTCCAAATCACAGAAACAATCTGTTTTGAAGAAATAAAGCATCATAGACCAACCCTATCAAATCGTCCCATGACACCTAGTAGGACTTAGGACTCCATGACAGGACATTTTCCCAATCTGAAAACTATAAACATTTCTTTAATGGTTGCAGCATAAGAATCTTGTGAACTCGAAAATAATTCAATTAAAAGCTAGATTTTTCTGCTACTTACATCAGAAATTGTTTAGTAACCTCTTGTGTGGACTGAGACAAAGAGGTTTCACCTGCAAATACAATCCACGGGTAATATGTGACCATTAGTTTAAACAAAAATTTAGTGGAAACAATTACATGTAGGAAAGACTCAGATTTTTCAAGTTTGAATAATGAAAATGGCTAATCAAGGAGACAATCTTATTAACAAAACTCATAAAGCTTTTCTGCAAGTGAGATATTCATGAACTACCATAGTAGCAGGGGGAAACCATTTTATAAATGCACCATCCAAGATATAAAGTCCCCAACACAAAAAAAACCTGATGCAGTTTCCTTCCATCAGTTTCCTTCCATCATCCTCTTGGTTTATTTGTTTCCTTATCTGTGACCAAACGTACCTGACAAAGCAACATTATCATAAAGCAAAATATCCTCAAGCGGCAGAACTAGGCACCCATGCCCTCAATAGCCGTGCTCACCTTAACAGGTGTACAGGTTCATCATGCCAAATGCATCAACACCATACAGAACAAGTATACAGAACAATCTGGGCAGAACTAGCATATGTTGAAAATAGTAATGCAATGGAAACCAAAAATGTATAAACAATGATACTGTCGTTATCCTCCCTTTTAAACCAAAAATAGTAATGCAATCTGGACATTCTTATACTGTCGTTATCCTCCCTTTTAAAGCAAAAATGGAAACCAAAAATCTGGGCAGAACTAGCAACGAGGGCGAACACCGAACGGAAGTGGAGAGCGGCAGGCGAACACCGAACGGGAGTGGAGAGCGGTGAACGGCGAATGAGGGTTTAGAGAATCGGGTGAATAGGCGAAGAGGAGCGGTAGCGGCGAACACCGAAGGTAGTGGAGAGCGGCGAACGGCGAATGATGGTTTTCGGGTTAGAGAATAGCGAAGAGGAGCGGTAGCGGCGAACACCGAAGGGAGTGAGCGGCGAATGGCGAATGAGGGTTTAGAATCGGGTTAGAGAATAGCGAAGAGGAGCGGTAGCGCCGAAGAGGAGCGGTAGAATAGGGTTTAGATTAAGGAAATAGGGTATAAAGAAAATAAGATTTATCATTATAAATAATTTTATATAATATTTTAATTAAAAATATAATCTTTTTTAATAGATATCGTTAAATATTATTTATAATGATATTTTAAATTATATATCATTAAAAAAAATATCATTTTCTAATAGTGATAGTAATAATTAAAATAAATTGATAAAATAGAGTCAAAGATATAAAAGGGATAACTTAGCAAAAAAATTAATACAAAGGGCGGTGTCTGTCGATTGAGAAGGGGAGGAAGTGGAGACGAAGGTCTTCTGTGGAGTTGAGGGGGAACGCGTAGGTGGCGGTCTCCTTGAAGACGCGGCGGTGGCGGTGTGGTTGAAGACGCGTCTAGGGTTTACAAGGGGTTAAGTCGCGGCCGGGTGAAGTGTTGGAAGCGTAGGTAATAGGAAGAAAGGGAGAGAGGGAAAGATAAAATCTAAATATACAACGGTTTTAAATTGTTATTATAGCTTTAAAAACCGTTGTTGAAAGCGCAAATAGACACCGGTTTTAAATTGTTGTTATAACTTCAAAAACCGTTGTTGAAATCACAAATCGACAACGGTTTTCAAACCGTTGTCGTAGTCTTCAAAAACCGTTGTTAAAAGCGCACATAGATAACGGTTTAAAACCGTTGTTGTATCCTCCAAAAACTGTTGTCGTAGTCTCCAATCAACCTCTCAAAGACAACGAAAATATACAACGGTTTTAAATTGTTGTTATAGCTTCCAAAACCGTTGTTGAAAGCGCAAATAGACATCGGTTTTAAAATGTTGTTATAGCTTCCAAAACCGTTGTTGAAAGCGCAAATAGACAACGATTTTTAAACCGTTGTCGTAATCTTCAAAAACCGTTGTTGAAAGCGCACATAGACATCGATTTTTAAAACCGTTGTTGTAGCCTCCAAAAATCGTTGTCGTAGGCTCTAACCGATGTCTCAAAGACATCGGTTTTTGTTAAAACCGTTGTTAAAAAGTAAAAGACATCGGTTTTGCCATAAAACCGATGTCTTTTGAGTGTTGTTAAAGACCGATTTTCTTGTAGTGTTGGAGGGATCAAATCCATTGAATGTAAGTGGGTTTTTAAGAGACAGACTGATATGGATGGTCATATGTATATCTATAAAGGGTGATTGGTAGCTAAAGGATTCAAGTATGTTCATGATATAGACTATGATAACCTGTTCACCAGTTGCGATGTTTAAGTCTATTCGGATCATGTTTGCTATTGCAACTTATTATGATTATGAGATCTGGTAGATGGATGTCAAAACTACATCTCTAAATAGAAATATACTCAAGCATGTGTATATGACACAACCTAAGGATTTTGTAGATCCAAATGATACTAGAAAGGTATGTAAGTTGCAAAAGTCTATTTATGGATTAAAACAAGCTTCTAAAAGTTGGAATCTTTGATTCGATGATACAATCAAAGCTTTTGATTTCATCAAGAATGAAGATGAACTTGTGTCTACAAAAGAGTTAGTGGGAATACAGTCATCTTTCTTATCCTGTGTGTAGATGATATACTTATTATTAGAAATCATATCCCTATACTACAGTCTGTAAAGACATGACTTGAAAAATATTTAGATGAAACTTCTTTTAAGCATAAAGATCTATAGAGATAGATCTAACAAATTGCTTGGCCTAAGTCAGAGTATATATATTGACAAGGTGCTCAATCGTTTTGCTATGTAGAATTTCAAAAAGGGATCCCTACCAATGTCACATGGTATGAGCCTGTTGAAAACTCAATGCCCCTCTTTTAAGGAAGAAAGAGACCATATGGATCAGATTCCTTATGCATCTGCTATAGGGTATATCATGTACATTATACTTTGTACTCGCCTTAATGTTTCATATGTGTTAAGCATGACGAGCATATACCAATCAGATCTAGGTGACCAGACAGCAATCAAGAATATTCTTAAGTACTTGAAAAGAATGAAAGATATATCTTGATATTTAAATGTGATGAGGAGCTCACTATAAAGAATTACAATAATGCAAGCTTCTAAATTGATAAGGATGATTCCAGATCGCAGATAGGGTATGTATTTTGCTTAAATTGTGGTGCTGTGAGCTGGAAGAGTTCAAAGCAACACACAGTTGTTGATTCTTGATGTGAACCCATGAGAGAAAAATCTCAAAAACCCACAATTAATTGAAGAAAGAAAGAAAGAAAGTCTAAATTGATAAGAAGGATGAATAGAACCTTGACCCAGTACTTTAGAAAGTTGAACCTTGGTATAGAGGAAGAGGGAAGATGCCACAACCTTGGAATGGAGGTTGATAAGTCTTTGAATACCACAAGGCGATGCCTTGATAAGTTCTAGTTCAATGAAGAATCAACAAGTGGAAGCCTTACCATATTTTAGATTGAAAATATACCAAAAGATACATGTGCGGTCATCATGCCCCTTATTTAAAGCTATAGGGTGACCTAAAAATCCTAAAAGAATAAAAGAAAGTCATTTAGTAAAGACCTATGTAGACTACTTAGCCATTTTAAGCTTATGATATCATTACAACTCAAATAAAGCTAGAAATTAAGTTTACATATCCCTACTACATAAACATGAGACTTAAGTGGCTACTTAGCACATCCAACAAACTAATATGGATCATGCTCAACCCACTCTAGATGTTGTTGATGATCCATTATGCATCAACAGAGGTCAAATTATAAGGGCTAAGGCTAAAAAGATGAAGGAAGTATTAAATGTGCTAATTGAAGATGTGAAGGCCAAAGTTACAATTGAAGAAGGTTTGAGCAAGAGCAAGTCATACGGCTTAGTCAATCTAATTCAAGCCTTGGATGATTTTAAGTAGCTATTAAGTCTTATGTTTATGTAATAGGGATATATAGGCTCAATTTCTAGCTTTACTTGGGTTGTAATGATGCCATAAGCTTAAAATGGCTAAGTAGTCTGTATAGGCATTTACTAAATGAGTTTTCTTTTGGCATTTTAGGGTTTTTAGGTCACCCTATAACTATAAATAAAAGGGATGATGCTCACACATGTATCTTTTGACATATTTTCAATCTAAAGTATAGTGAGGCTCTCAATTTATCAAGCCACCCTCTTGTGGCGTTTTGGTCTAGGTAAGCCTATAACAAAGTCCATGGAAATATCCACCCAAGGTTCACTAGGAATTGGCTTTGGTAGGGAGATTTTGCATTCACAGAATTTCATGTCTCATAGTTGAGAATGAGTCTCTGAGAGTCATAAGAAGACTAAAAACCTTGTCTTCATTTTGTCGCTTTATTATTTATGTCGGATCGATGGTTAGTGGTCGTAGAACCTCAAGCTCGCTCCATAAGTTACCAAATTCTCCAAAGAGTTGTGGAAAAGTCTTGTTCTCTTTTCTCATGTATGCTATTTGTCTTCTTAGTTCGAACACTCTTCCGATGTTGTTGGTTTGCCCATATAGTGCCGAGAGATGGTCCCATAAAGCTTTAGCATTTGGAGAACAAGCAACCATTCTCTTGTGAGCTTCATCTAGATAAAGAAAAAGATGAACAAATACTTGATTATCTTTCTTTTGCCATTCTTTAAAGGTAGGATTAGATTCGATAGGAGGATCCTGAAGAATATGATCTTCAAGGTTATTGGAACTTAGGATCCTATTAATGAATCCGGACCATTGAATATAGTTGGAGGAACTAAGAAAAAGAGAAGAGAAGAGTTCATGAGGGAGCGAGCTTAGTTGCGGAAGAGGTAGACTCTGTTGCTCTAATACCATGATGAAATTTAGCTTTGATATTAACTTCAAAGCTTGTTACAAAATGGAGGAGAACCCATGAAAAACTTGTTGCAAGAAAGAGGAGAAAACATGAAGCCTTTTCTTCATCTTCTTGAAAGTAACCATACAAGGTGGTTTTATAGTATTACATGAGAGCGTCTTGAGCATTGTGGACACATGAACGTTGGAGCTCCAACGTTCATGTTTTTGAATGTTGGAGCATTTAATGCATTAATGCATTTAATGCACTTTAGTAAACAATTCACACAACAAACAAATAGGCACACACAATCTATTCTCGCGAAATAAGAACCAATCATGTCTATAAAACTTACCAAATACAACCTTGTCACATGCTTTGAACACTTTAGAAAAATCAGCATCATTGGCATATAAATCCTTGATATATTCGAATTCAAGTAATTTTGTATCTACGGCGGAAAGTAAAGCATACCTTCGAGATAATGCATCAGCAACCACATTCTCTTTGCCTTGCTTATATTGATCATATAAGGAAAGGTCTCAATGAATTCTATCCATTTAGCATGGCGGCGATTCAATTTTGTTGGCTCTTCAAATGCTTTAGAGATTGATGATCTGTGTGAATCATGAATTCTTTAGGCCATAGGTAATGCTGCCATGTCTCTAATGCCCTTACCAACGCGTACATCTCCTTGTCATATGTGGGATAGTTGAGAGTGGCTCCACTCAACTTCTCATTGAAGTAAGGAGTGGGTCTTAGTTCGTGCATAAGCACAACACCTATTCCAACACCAGAAGCATCACATTCGATTTTAAAGGTTTTACAAAAAATCTGGTAGGATTAGTAAGGAGCAGAACTTAGCTTTTCTTTCAAAGTGTTGAATGCCCTCTCTTGCTCCTCTCCCCATTTGAATGGCTCATTTTTATTGATGACTTTAGTAAGTGGAGCTGCAATATTGCTAAAATAAAAAACAAACCGTCTATAAAGCTGGCCAAACCATGGAAAATCCGCACTTGGTCGATTGTTGTCGGTGTTGGCCACTCTTAAATTGCTTCTACCTTTTCCTCATCCATCTCAACACCTTTAACACTAACAACAAAACCAAGAAGCACAACA
>NC_133867.1:12523771-12610726 GCF_044706935.1 Curcuma longa | reverse complement strand
GCAATGTAAACATCAGAAATGTATATAAATTCTACGCACATTAGTGGACTATTGCTAATAAATCAAAGAAGGTGCAAAACCAAAATACCTAAATAATCACCTATAATGGCCTATAAGAAAAACTACAGTGCATTAACAGATAATCAAAATATTTAACAATGAGATAGTATATAGATAATTAATTGAGCAACAAGTTATATAAATGTGCAGATTAAAACTAAATTTACTTATAAAAAATACATTATCATTTTTAAAAGATCTTCTCATTTTTTTATTATATAATAACATCAAAGTCCTCATTCTCATTGGCATTCTCATCGTCATTGTCGTCATCGTCATCATCATCGTCGCCATCATTCATTCTCATGAATTTCACTTGCATCCACATTTATCACTACTCCGTTGGGATCTCGTAATGTTGAAATAATATATTCCTCAGTCTGAAATGTGTTCACAACTTTCTCTTGTTGATATGCAATGTCTTCCCAACGTTCCTCAATCTTTTTCTGTGCTTTGGTTTTACAAACAACCCACCAATCAATTTTGTCACATTTCAAACTAGGATACGAAGCATAGAATACTTGAATCGCTTGTTGTGCCAACACAAATGGTTCATATCTTTTATACAATCTCTTATGATTTATTTCAACTAAATTATACCATGGATGCACCTTCATCCCTCTGACAGGGTCAAACCAGCGACACATAAATAAAATAACTCGCATTTCTGGTTAGATATTCTACCTCTATAATTTCATCAAGCAAACCATAAAAATCATTGCTTGCACCTCTATCATGATCTGATGACTGAACACATACCCCACTATTCATTGTAGTCTTTTCCCATTCCATATTCTTGAGTATGAAAATTATATCTATTTATGAAATATGTTGGTCAAGTGTGTACCAATGCTTTTGGACCCATGAAAGATGAAATAGAAATTCTTGCTCAAGGTGAGCTTGATTATCATGAACCTAAAGTCAAATAAATATGTTTAAAAGTTTGCATATGTGTAAATCATAGTACAATTTAGATTGACTACTTACATATGATTTGAATCATGGTGCAAATTCTTCTTTCACAAAAGCAATCAAACTCTTGTGTCGACATTTCAGAATATAAGTTTTGAAAAATCCTTTAAAAAAAAATTATAACACAAAGAATTTATGACATAAGAAATATAAAAAATATAAAATATATACTAACTCAAAATATGACATGACTTCTGGATAATTCAGTAAAATATATGTCTGGGTTGCACGTCATTCTTGACCAGTTAAATATCTCTGCTTACATTGTCCACTTGGTCGACCAAGATAGTTAAAAATTGAGAATGAGTTCAAATTAGGATCAATAGGGCCCTCATCATTTCTTCCCGATCTCCACCTTTTGCTCTTAATGTGAGGCTCAAAATAATATGATGCAAAAGTTGTTACTTCCTCCACAATGTATGCATTAACAATAGAGGCTTCAACATGTGCTTTATTTTTTACTTTTTTCTTCAAATGATATAGGAATCTGATTATAATATAAGAAATTATATTAGATATTAAAAATATATAATAAGATTAGTAAATTTTTATGCATTAATCAAAATTTAAAATTTTACCTTTCAAATGGATACATCCATCGAAAATGGACAGGACCTCCAACTTTGGCCTCATATGGCAAGTGAACCAAAAGATGTTCCATGGAATCAAAAAATGAGGGTGGAAATATCCTTTCTAAATTACACAAAATGATTGGAATGTCTCTCTCTAAAGTCTCCATGTGTGAATGTCTCAAAACTGTTGAGCAAATATCATGAAGAAAAATGCTTAACTCTGAAATGACACCCCAGATAAAATTTGATAAAAGTTTCTTAAAAGCAATAGGAATAAGTCTTTCCATGAATATATGGCAGTCATGACTTTTCAAACCAATCAATTTGCATTCCTTCAAATCAACACATCTTCCAATATTAGAGACATAACCATCTGAAAATTTTAAAGATTTCAACCATTCACAAACAACACGTCTCTGATCCCTATTCAATGTATAAACTGTCTTTGACTTTGGTCCCCTACTATTTTCATCGACATCAAGAGTGAGTCTTTTACAAAGGAGTCACATATCTTTTCTTGCATTCAGATTATCTTTTATTTTTTCAGACGATATCCATCACTATATTTATCAGATTATCAAAAATATTCTTCTCAATATGCATTACATCTAGATTATGATGAATCAAATGACTGTACCAATATGGTAAATCCTAAAATATACTCCGTTTAGTCCATTTATGTGTACTTCCATATTCATAAGTTGTACCATGTGGATCTTCAATAATAGATGAAAAGTTAAGTACTCTGTACCAAATCTGTTGACCTGTTAATCTCAATGGTGGAGGTGTTCTTTCAATTCTATTTTTAGTGAATTCTTTTTATTCCTTCTGAATTTATGATTTAGTGGTAAAAATTATCTATGACAATCAAAATAACTCAACTTCTTCTTTCCATGTTTCAATCTGATTGATTTTGATCTCTCCATACATATTGGGCATCCTAAAATCCTAGCGGTACTCCATCCCGATAACATGTCATAAGCCAGAAAAGTCATTTATCATCCAAAGAAGTGCAACCTTCATTACAAACATCTGATTAGTATGAACATCATATGTAGGAAAACCTTCATCCCATAGTTGTTTCAGCTCTGCAATCAGTGGTTGCATATAAACATCTATTAACTTCTTCAGATTTTACGGGTCAGGCACAACCAATGTTAAAAATATATACGGTGTTTTCATACACATCCCAGGTGGAAGATTATACGGAGTTAATATAACTGGCCAACAAGAATAATTTCTTCCTGATTTGCCAAATGGAGCAAATCCATCAGCATAGAGACCTAACCTAATGTTTCAAGTTTCCTTCGCAAATTCAGGATATGTTCTATCAAAATTTTTCACGCCTCTGCATCTGATGGATGACACATTAGACCCTCTTCTGTTTGATGATTTGCATGTCAAGTCATGTGTTCAGCAGTGACTTCTGATGCATAAAGTCTTTGTAACCTAGGAGTTAAAGGCAAATAAAATAACTGACTGTATGATTTACGTCGTTGTTGACTCCTATTGGTTCTCTTGTACCTAGCTTGATTATAGAATTTATAAACATCTGCATCTTGATCATCTCCTCAATATATCATACAACCATCTCTGCAAACATCAATCCTTTCCATCAGAAGACCTAATTCTTTCATAAGTTTTTTCATACTATAAAAATCATTAGGCATTATGTGATCACACGGTAATACCTCTCCAATAACTTGAACAAAATCATTAAAATAATCTTCAGACACATTATGCTCTGCCTTGACATTCAATAGTCTTGCGGTGAGAGATAATTTAGTATGACTGTCACAACCAGCCCACAAGGTTCATCTGCAACACTCAATATTTCTTGAAATTTGAGATATGCCTCATTATTCATGTTTTCATGAACACTTTGTTCTTCTACCTCCTCCAACGGTGATGTATAAGTAGTAAACATTTGTTGAACTATTGGAGGACAACTAGAACTTGTAAAACTCGATTCAGGAAAAGAAATTCTGACCCCCTGCATCAATTATCATCCTCTAATATGGATTTAATTGATTATAATAACTCTGATCACCACTAACTGAGACTTGTATGTTTTGTCCATAATCCTCATCAGATATGAATGGTTCACCATGACATGTCTAATTATAGTAATTCAGGGTAAAATTAAATCTATAAAGATGTTCTCGAACTTTATCAGACTGTAAAAATTTATCATTGTGGTATTTTCTACACGGACATCTTATCTTATCCTCATCCATAAACTCAACATTACTAGAAGAAAAATTCAAAAATTATTCCAACCCAATAATAAACTCATCAGTTAAACCCCTACATTCAGGTATGTTCTTTTTATACATCCAACTCCTTTCTTTCTGTATTTTTCTATTTTTGATTTATTAACATATTAAACAAAACTACTACATTTAAAACCTACTATCTCATTAACAACAATAAGACTTACTTATATTAAAGCAAATATTTTACTTAACTTGGAATCGAGGTTATCATAATCAAAAAGAGAAAAATTATTGGTGTAGGGAGCACCTGATAATCAAATCTGAGTTTTGATAATGGCAAAGGGTTCAAGTTAAGTTTGAGAAGTAATCTAATAAGTTGAATTGAGTGTGCAGGTAGCACAGGGAAGTTCTAGTTGCGGCTAGGCAAAGGAAGTCCTAGTTACGACTAGGCAAAGGAAGTCTTGATCTAGAAGATTAGGTGGAAGACCTATTTGGAGGACTGGGCAAGGAAAACCTGGTTAGGAGGACTGGACAGGAAGTCTTGGCAGATCAGAGCATCAGGCGAAAAGTCTAACTAGGTTTGGAGGATCGAACGTTTAGTAGTGGAAGACCTGGGGGCTGCGAATCAAGGCTGAGCAAAAGTCTAATAGGTCTGGAGGACCTGATTGACAAAAGGTAACTTCTCTCAAGTGGAGTAGGTGAGGACGTGTTCTCAGTAAGGAGAACAGTAGGCATCGATCTAACCTAGAATTTCACTAGAAACCTAAAGTCAAAATCAAACAGTTTGTAAATTATTTAATTTCTAGACTAACTTATAATGCAAGATGAAGGGGATATAACTTTGTGTTTCGGGCACCCTTATCTGGATCCAGTGACCAGACGGTCTAGGCGCCTGAAAGAGATCCAAGCGATCAGACGTCAGCCGAACGGGCCAACAACGCAGATGAGGTGACAGAATCCTAATGGTTGGGGCACCTCAACCTCTAGACGCCCAGAGAGGTTCCAGACGTCCGGATCTAGATAAGGTGTTACAGAATCAAAGTTGATCTGACAACCTCCACGTCAGCATCCAGGCTCCCAGAAGGGATACAGGTGCCCAGAAGATGTCGAGTCAGCGTCAAAAGTGGATCGATGGAATGATGTGGAGGCGCCCAAAAGGACTTCTAGGGGCCCAGATCAGGCTTTATAAGCAGCTGCAAGGGGGGAACCCTAACATCAATTCAATACGCTTCTACGATGACTTCCTATGTGTAAACATTTGATCCAGAACGTCATCGTAATGCCGAGGAGCTGCACCAACTACTACAAGTCTACTACTTGCAGCCGACAATCTTTTTTGTTAATTTTTGTACTTAAGAAATTAAGATGGTATAAGTTTACCGATCCTAACATATTTGTAAAAGCGACAAACTCCTTCTCATAAGAGGAAAATTTCTATAGTGAATTATCCGTTAAAAATGATCATGGATCGTGGACCATGGAGTAGCAGTCTGTGGTTGTGAACCAATTAAAAATAAAAGTATTCACATTTATTATTTCCATTGTACTTTTAGATATCGTATACTTTTGTTTTACGCATGAATTATGAAAAGTGTAAAAATACAAAACAGTGCTATTCATCTCCCTCCCTCCCCCCTCCCCCGCCCCCCCCCCCCCCCCCCCCCCCCCCCCCCCCCCCCCCCCCTCTTAGCGCTCTTACTCAATCCTACAACTTGTATCTCCTTTTATACTTTTTAATTTTTAAACTTTCACTTTCTATTTTGTTGTATGTTGTCTACCAATTGGCTGCCTTAATATCAATTGATTGTTTTCAAGATTATGAGGTTCTTCAGTTTGCCAACGAATACCTTAATTAACTAGCTTTACTATTAGTCAGCTGGTTCACAATAGCCTCTAGGTCTTCTAACCATTGTGTACCAAGTTTGTCAAATCAATGACTACCTTCTAGCTTTCCTGCCTTAGATGTCTCATAATATCATTCTTCGATCTCCAACAAACCTTGAGCCCTCTAGTCAATCACCAACTTTGGTTGCACTAAGTCTTTATGTGTATTCAATCAAGTCCCTATGCAACTTCATACAAACATCAAGTACACAAGTATTTCTAACTTAAAAGTCTTTTCTCAACACATCAAAGCAAATGGTTGAGCTCGACTGCTTAGTCATTGAGTAGTCAACAACCTTTTACAAGTCAATTAACCAAATATACTTAGAGATTCTGACTTCACTTTGCTTATACCCTTGTAAGCCTACACAAAACTTAGAGTCGAGTTTGGTTGCCAACTGTATTCAAAACTTGTTGTTTCTTGGTTAATGAGTAGTTAAAAGCTACTAAATAATCCATACCTATTTTATACACATTATCTTCAAATGATGTTGAATGAAAGAGTGAACCCCAAGATTGTATTTCACTTGTAATCTTTCATAACTCATATTGCTCCTAGGTTTTCAAGCTTGTTGATGCTTTATGTTGCCCTCGAGCTCACCACACATTAAACCCTTAATATCTCAGATGCACTAAACCTTCCAAGCTTGGTCCAATAAAAGTCATCCTTCACTACTCATTTATAGTCCACCTTCTCTCGGACTGCCGTGAGTATGCATCACTATAATTTTTGACCTTTAGAATGGTCTACATCTTCCTTCACGGATCATGCATGTATTAGTTCACCTTTTTACACACCATCAAAGATATCAAACCAACAATTGTTTGGTACTCCTCATCTTAGAGTCCACCTTGCAAGTATATTTTGGTCCCTCGAATATCTCATATCATCATTTATTAGTCATCTCTGAGTCTAACTCATTGTGAACTTTTTAACCATTGCAAGTCCTTACCATGTAAGTCGTTTCGAGTCTCCCAATTCAACTAACTTGACTATGTCAAATTATAAGCTTTACGAATACCATGCAAGTCTTTACAAACTCAATGCACACATCAATACCATAGACAAATCTAATTTTATGTCAAACATATTAAAATAATTCAGATCAAACTGGATCAGATAGGAGTACCAATACACCAGCACCTCACAATATAGCTTTGAAGTAGGATGATGAAAATTGCCGGTTTAATTTGTCAATTAATTTAGATGGTTGAACTTGAATCCACATGTGAGAAACTTTCGAGTAGGAAGCATGGTTCATATATATACGGCAACGTGCACTTGTTACCTTATCTCAGAATACTTATTCATGTTTCCATATCAAATGAGAGTTGAACTTTTACCATGGATTACTAAATGAATCTTAAAACATTATTACTAGTTGTGGATAAAATTCAATATGAAATTAAACGTGCACTTGATCACGATCGATAAATAGTAGGTCGCAGTACTAGCAAGATTGTGCAGATTGAAACACTTGGAAATTTGCTAAATTTTTCTGCATCCCAAGCAAAAACACCAACAAAAACAAAAAAAAACACAAACAAACAAACAAACATTTATGAAATGAAAAGTATCTCCTACCGGTTTAACACCCAACTAATTGGATTAAATATATGCAAGTTTCAATAGCAACATTTAGAAACATATTATGGTCATATAAATTAACTAAAGCCTTAAAAACGCACGCATTGTCTCTAGAGACCTACAACGTACGTCTTGTTACAAGTTACAAACCCACAACTTAATGACAACAAAAGCTGCAACTCTTGGTAGTTCTTTTGTAGTTATATCTACATTTGATATTGTGAATCAGCCAATCCTTCCGGATCCCTCCATATGAAAGTAAATGGTGTGGAGAATATTTCTTACTTGTTATTAACGAAGATCATTACACATATATATACATACACAATAATCCTATTCTAAAGCCTACGATCAAGCTAAATCATATCCAGATAAGGATAGAAATATATATATACAATAATTCTATTCTAAAGCCTATAATCAAGCAGATAAGGATAGAAATAATAGAAAATCAATCTCTAATATGAACTACGTATTTTTTGTGGCTATTCTTCGGGCTCAACTTCCTTTAACACTCCCCCTCAAGTTGGAGTGTATGTTAATGACACCCAACTTGTTGAGTAAAACTTCGAACTGCACAGTGCTCAAAGGCTTGGTAAATAAATCTGCTGGCTGATCTGAAGTACGAATGTGAGCAGTCT
The DNA here is from genome assembly GCF_044706935.1 of Curcuma longa. Taxonomy (NCBI): domain Eukaryota; kingdom Viridiplantae; phylum Streptophyta; class Magnoliopsida; order Zingiberales; family Zingiberaceae; genus Curcuma; species Curcuma longa. The sequence goes on along the minus strand of NC_133867.1, from coordinate 12,602,793 downwards.
GAATCATTCCATTTTGAATCTTTTCACGCACTAAGTGACAGTCTATCTCTATGTGTTTGGTTCGCTCATGAAAGACTGGATTTGCTGCTATGTGTATGGCCGCTTGATTATCGCAGTATAAATTCACTGGCTGCGTATGACTTACTCCCAAGTCTTTTAAGATGTTTTTCAACCATGTGATCTCACAACATGTAGTAGCCATAGAACGATACTCTGCCTCAGCACTTGAACGAGATACCGTTGTCTGTTTCTTTGTCTTCCAAGAAATTGGTGCTTGACCAAGCAAAATGCAAAAACCTGTAATTGACCTTCTCGTATCCTTGCAACGAGCCCAATCAGCATCACAAAATGCTCTCAATTGAAGAGAACCTGTAGATGGTAATAAAATACCTTGTCCAGGAGTATGTTTGATATACCTAAGGACTTTATGTGCTGCCTCCAAGTGTGGTTGTCTAGGTTTGTCCATAAACTGACTCAACACATGAACAATATAAGTGAGGTCTGGTCTAGTTATGGTGAGATAAACTAACCTCCCCACTAATCTTCTGTAAGTTGATGCATCATTTAAAAGTTCTCCATCTGATTGTGTGAGTGACAAATTTTGATCTACCGGAAAACGAGAAGGTTTAGCACCTAAGAAACCGACATCTTCTAATATTTCCAAAGCATATTTTCGCTGTGATAAACTGATTCCTTGTCTTGACCTTGCAATCTCTATGCCGAGGAAATATTTAAGCTTTCCCAAGTCTTTAAGTTTGAATTGCTTGGATAAGAAAAGTTTAGTTTCTTCTATATCTTGCAAATTATCTCCAGCCAATATCACATCATCAACATACACAAGTAATGCCAAAAAGGTACCTTGTCGGTGTCGGATGAACAAAGAATAATCAGAAAGGGACTGATGGAATCCTGTAGCTTTAAGTGCATTGGATAACTTTATAAACCACTGTCGAGAGGCTTGTTTCAATCCGTATAGTGATTTATGAAGTTTACAAACGCGAGTCTCCCCCTTTCGTCCGAAACCAGGAGGCAAAGACATGTATACTTCTTCATCAAGCTCGCCATTCAGAAATGCGTTATTAACATCTAATTGATGTAAATGCCAACTACGCAATGCTGCCACACTAAGCAAGACACGAACCGTAACTAATTTAGCCACAGGTGCGAAAGTTTCCCTGTAATCAATGCCCTCAACTTGGCTGTAACCCTTAGCCACCAATCGTGCTTTGTATCTCTCCACCGTCCCATCAGCCTTTAACTTGATTTTGTATACCCATTTGCAGCCGATTGGTTGCTTATGAGATGGCAGTGTTACTAAACTCCAAGTCCCATTATCTTGTAAAGCAGAAATTTCTTGTTGCATGGCTTTACACCATTTTGGATCCTTGACAGCCTGTGAATAACTAGTAGGTTCTTTGTGGAGAGATAGTTTAGTAGCATATGTTTTATGAGCTTGCGAAAGTTTGGTATAAGATAAAGAGTGGGATAACGGATGAACAATACCTGAATGTTGAACCAAGCTTGTGGATGACGTTGGTTCAGTCCTTGAAGGGAGAGCCATCTCGATATGAAAGTCTTGTAGATATCGTGGAGCTTTAATGGTGCGACTTCCACGCCGGGGTGGTGTAACAGCTGGTATATTTGATGATGGTGGCGACGTGTTTGATGAAGAGATGTTGGGAGAAGCAAGCCCACTGATAGTTGTGTCAATGGTTGATGATTCATTGGTGTTGGTATGAGATGAGGACTCAGGTAGGGGGTCGAAATCAAGGTTTGAATATTGATTTGGAAATAAGGGTTCTGAATCTTTTTGTGGTGCAGCGAAATCTTTAGAATTCTGGAAAGGAAAAATATTCTCAAAGAAAATGATATCTCTTGAGACTAATATCTTTTCCTGAGTAATATCAAAAACACGATACCCCTTTTTCCCATAAGGATACCCAAGAAAGATGCAACGTGATGCTCGAGGATCAAATTTTGAACGATTTTGAGCATGTGTGGAAACAAAGCACAAACAACCAAATACTCGTAAATGTGAGTAGTTTGGAACTTTGTTAAATAGCTTTTCATATGGGGTTTTGCCTTGGAGGAGAGGAGTTGGTGTGCGGTTTATGAGATAGGCTGAAGTAAGGATGGCATCCCCCCAAAAACGATGAGGAAGACCAGCTTGAATAAGGAGGGCACGTGCCATATTTAACAAGTGTCTGTGTTTCCGTTCAGCGACACCATTTTGCTGTGGTGTATTAATGCAACTGGTTTGGTGAATGATGCCCTTTTGTGCATAGAAAGTTTCAAGTTTGAATTCTGGGCCATTATCACTACGAATGATCTTTACCTTGGAATTGAATTGATTTTCAGCCATGTTGACAAAATTGACCAAAAGATTTCCAGCATCTGATTTATGTTTCATAAGGTAAATCCATGTGCATCTAGTATAGTCATCAACGATAGTAAGGAAATATTTTGCACCTGAAATTGAAGCAACTTTGTAACCACCCCAAATATCAACATGTATTAAATCAAAACTAGTTTCAGTAGTGATGGAACTTGAAGAAAAGGGAAGTCTTGTTTGTTTTGCCAAAGGGCAAATCAAACACTTGTCTGTATCACAAGCTTTATTTCGAAAACATGAAGAATTGAATAATGGAGTGACTTTAGAAGATGGATGCCCCAGACGTTGGTGCCAAAAAGATGGATTTGAGGCTTTGGTGTGATTACACATTCCTTCATTTGCTTGATCGAGATAATAAAGGCCCTCCCGTTCAATTCCCATCCCAATCGTCTTCCCCGAGCGTAGGTCCTGGACAAAGCAAATATTGTTGAAGAAAATGGCTATATTAGATGAATTGCGGGTCAACTTGCTGATTGAAATCAAATTCAGATGGAAATACGGAATACACAAAACATTGTCAAGAATTAAATCTGGAGATAGAGCTACTGTGCCAATATGAGTCACTTGTGCCATTGAACCATTTGGTAATTCCACGGTACGATTTTTGACAGGCTTTGAGTGTGTAAATAAGTTTTGATCATAAACCATATGGTCTGTACACCCACTATCAAATATCCAAGTATTTCTTTTTCCATTAAGAATGAGTGAAAAGGCTTTACCTGAAAGTTCATTATGAGTTGAGCAATTACTAACATGACTTGCAGAGGAGGGTTTGGATCTCAACATTTCTAGTATTTGTCTGCACTCTTCAGCCGTGAACGGAAAGCTCGTCTCTTTCTTTTCAGTTAGATACGCAGCTTGATTTCCCTTCGAAATTGTTGCATTATCCTCAGTTGCTGCTTTCCTTTTGCGGCAAATTTCTACCGTGTGTCCTTTCCAGCCGCAAAAACTGCATTTGAGATGTGCACGACAATTTTTGGTGGTGTGATTTGTCCTGTTACACTTTGCACACTTTTGCTCATCTTCAGTCTTGCGATTCGGATTCTTTACGGCAAAGACAGCAGCTTCTGGTTGGTCTTGACCCTTTCCAGTTTTCACTTCTGCTTGTTTCTCATGGCGGAGCACTAGGGAGTATGCTTTATTCACCGTGGGTAATGGATCCAGTAATAAGGTATTACTCCGAACACCTGCATATGACTCATTAAGACCCATGAGAAATTTCATGGTTTTCTGTGTTTCCAAATATGCAGCCACCTCTTTGATTGATCCACAAGTGCATATAGGAAAAGTACAAATTGCTTCACGCTCATCCCATAGCCCCTTCAATTTGGTAAAATAAGATCCCACAGACATGCTGCCTTGCACACAATTATGAATTTCATTTTCAATGTTGAATAGCTCAACCACATTCACTTGTGAGAACCTCTCCTGCAATTCCAGCCACATTTGTCTAGCGTTTTTGCAATTGATTACACTGCCAGCAATCTCTTTAGACATAGATCCTAGCAGCCAAGTTTTTACCAAATTGTTGCAGCGATTCCATTGTTGATGCTCGTCTGAATTTTCTTCACTTGGCTCATTGATTGAACCATCTATGAGTCCAATCTTGTTTTTGACCGTCAAGGCCATAGTCATGGATTGTTTCCATGTGCTGTAATTGTCTTCGACCAAAGATTGTGACACAAGAATGGCGCCAGGTTGATCCGAATGATGAAGATAAAGTTGATGATTGGGATTGTCCCATTTTGTTCCTGAAGCCGTGCCTCTTGGTTTGTCGTCTCCCATGGAAGTCGGCTAGGAAGCAATATTATAAACTTCGCTCTGATACCATGAAAGTAAATGGTGTGGAGAATATTTCTTACTTGTTATTAACGAAGATCATTACACATATATATACATATACAATAATCCTATTCTAAAGCCTATGATCAAGCTAAATCATATCCAGATAAGGATAGAAATATATATATACAATAATTCTATTCTAAAGCCTATAATCAAGCAGATAAGGATAGAAATAATAGAAAATCAATCTTTAAGATAATGGAGGGCACATTTAGACTCCCCGACACTGTAGAAATTTACATGAGTTGAAATCAGACCGATTAGAGCTCTCTAAATCCATCAATAGATTTTAACTTGAACTCATTAATGGACCTAAGGGACTTGAATTTCTGAAAACTTGTAATGAGATGGGAGAGGTTAGTGTGTAGAACGTATATATGGTATTCGATCCTGGTCCTAAGACACGTAGGCAAAGTTATGATCACATGCCAACTAGCATATTATATGGTGCTGGTCTTTAGAAACTAGCACCATATTATTGGTTCTTCTCACACACTGTAGTGCTGATTTTTGAAGATCAACACTACTGTGGTGCTACTCTTCATAAATCAATACTACAGTGTTATAAAAATTTTAAATCATTTTAATCACTATTAGGAGAGATTTAAAATAGTAAATGAGTGTTTATTTGGACTCAGATTCACCGGATAAACCCATAAGATTTTAAATGGGTCTAATCGGAGCTCTTGACATCGGACGAGATAGCGATTATCCTGTAAGTAATATTAATTCCATTGATCGACTGCGCACATCAAAAATCAATCTTCTAAAACCTGTTAATTCGAAAGAATACCAATAGATAAGAAAATAAATGGTGTTGTCAAAAATTTTATTAAACTAAAAACTTCTCTTACAATAACCCTAACCCTATTTAAATAGCTTAAGAAATAAGAAAAAATTGAAATAGGAAAAAAGTTTAAAAATAAAATGATAAAATCTAAACTCACGTTTAGGAAGGAAAAATACAAAAATTAAAAAGATAAATTTTAAATTATTTTTTAGAAAAGAAAATTAATCTTAAAAATTTTAAATAAATAAAAGTCCAAATCTATAATTTTGACGATCCAATTCGAGTGAATCATAGTGCTGCAATTAATCCAACCACGTCAAGAGGCCACGAATTGGTCATCTTCTTTGTCAGTAGTCTCAATCGTCTTTCTTCAAAGCCCAAAAGGAAGGTTGATAGCCTTGATTTCTTCTCATCACAGGTCGAAGAGGAATATAGCTGTATCGGAAGATATAAACTAATTGTGTTGTTGGATGCTCCTGCATCAGATACCCTCGGCTGAAAAGAACTCATCCTCACAGTTTGGGATAGTGTCTTTAAGATTAAAAATCCTTAAGTGTTGATGAATCAAAAGTCGTCGCATAAGTGATATAATGAGAGGAAGATCCTTTGACATTAATTGAATCAAATCTCTAGGCGGTTGTTGTACTTCTAATGGAACATACACTACATCCTCAAATAACCTACCATCTAGAATCTCACAATCATCACAATATAAAATACCTCGTCATATACTGGCTCACCAATTGACTCGATCTCATCTTCGTCATAAATTGGATCACTGACTATTTCAATCTTGTCGTCCATATCTTTATCAAAAAAAATTTTATCCAAGTAAAAAGAAAAGAACTTACGACTATGAAAACTACAATCACAGTGTGAGGCTTCCTCAGTTGGAACTTGCCTATCACAATCTCTAACACGTACCTCACGATGTTCAAGATCTTATGTCGTTAGACGTTGGAATAACTCTATGATTTGTCTCTGTAGATCTACAAGTATTTCTTGGGTGCTATGATCATGGTGCGAGGTTTCCTTATCCAGAACCTATTTGTCACAACCACGATACTATGATCCATCATGATCTAAGAGCTCTGATACCAATTGATGTTGGATGGGATAGCGATTATCCTGCAGGCAGTATTAAATCCGTTAATTGACTGCGAATGCCAAAAATAATCTTCTAAAATCTGTTGATTCTAAAGAAAATCAAGAGATAAGAAAATAAATGACACTATTAAAAATTTTATTAAATCAGAACTTCTTTTATAATAACCCTAACCCTGTTTAAATAGCCTAAGAAATAAGAAAAAATTAAAACAAAAAAATAAAAAAAAAGAAAAAGATAAAATCTCAACTCATATTTATAAAGGAAACATAATAAAACTAAAAAGATAAAATCTAAACTAATTTTTTTAAAAAAAACTAATCCTAAAAATTTAAAATAAATAAAAGAAAAAGTTAAAAGATCAAATCTAGAGTTTTAATGATCCAGTTCAAGTGAACCATAGTGCTGCAATCCAATCATTAACCGCGTCAGGAGGCCACGTGTTGGTCGTCTTCCTTGTCGGTAGTCTCGATCGTCCTTCTTCAAGGCCCAAAAGAGAAGTTGGTAGCCTCGAGTTCTTCTCATCACAGTTTGGATGGGAATATAGTTATATCAGAGGACAAAAACTAATTGTGTTATTGGATGCTCCTGCATCAACTCTCTAGGTTCATTAATGAATTTTGATCGAAATTCATTGATGAACTTACTGTATTTGATTTCTGAAATTTCACCATGAGATTGGAAGTGTGAGTTTGTAGGAAGTATATATGGTGTTCATGCTTGGTTCTAGCATCCTTATGTAATTATGTCAAATGTCTGCTTCCGAAGGCCTAACTTTTGACTCGAGTATCAGAACGAGACGTTCTACATTCCAAATCAAAACACGTTCAGAGATCTACATTTATTACTAAGTGAAACCCCATAACGGGCCATGTTTCAACCCCAAAAGTATCATTTAAGACCTTTTTAGAGGTTCAAAAGAAATTTTATCTTTTTTACTAATTTTTGCTCATAACTTATCATAGGGATGTCAGAATCAATTATGGAAACTATAAATATCATCACTACACTACCCTCTTCCATTTCATGAAAATTTTTAGAAATCTAAACTCCTAGGTTCATCGATGAATTTTGATGAAAATCCATTGATAAACTTAGAGAGCTCTGATCGGATTCATTCTAAGTGCTACAGTTTCATGAAGTTCCCTGGAGTCTATATGCATCCAAAGATATCAATTTAAAGTATTAAGAATAGTGATTTGAAGATTTTCAAAATTTCAGACTTTAAGACACTTAACATATACACATAACATATCATAGGAATGTTAGAACTAGAAATAAACATCATACATAACATCACTACACTACCCTCTTCCATCTCATTGCAAAATTTCAGAAATCCAAGTCATCTAGGTCCATTAATGGATTTCAATCAAAATCCACTAATAGAGAGAGCTCCGATCGGACATATTCCAGCTCCTATGAGTTTATTAGATGAGCTGAATCCATTTTAAAATCATCCTAATAGTATTCAAAATTATTTGAAACTTTTAAAATAATATGGTGTTGATTGTCAAAAACCAACACTATTATAGTGTTGGTCTTCGAAAATCAACACCATCATGTGTGATCAGAACCAATACTACGGTGTTGATTTTTAAAAATCAACACTAAAGTGATTTTTTATTTTATTTTTATTAATAAAATCAATTCTTGTTATTAATTTTATTTTATTTTTTATTCTTTTATAATTAGATATTAATAAATATTTAAAAATTATTGTTTAATTTTTTTATTAACCTTCTTTTTATATATATTTTTTAAAATTTTAACTATATTTTAAAAATTAAAAATAAAAATAAATTATTTACAAGATTATATATTAAAGTTAAAATTAAGTTTAATTAAGAGGGAAAAAATAGCAGAAAGATAGAAAAATAATGTTGCAGGTAAAAGAGAGAAGAAAAAAATAAAAAAAATGATAGAGGAGTAAAATTAGAATTATTGAGAATATTGAAATTCCTGTGCACTTTTTAGGAATTCTAAAACCTTAGGTGTGTCCTTTGGAAAATTACCGATACGTAATTGGGAAACTATGATTGGAGAGACAATTCACGTGCTATTACTTATGGAGAGAGACAATTCAAGTTAACTTAAAAGTGTGAACTAGTAAACATATATTAATGATTTAACTATGCTCATTTTATTATCAAAGGGCCCACTAAAATTCTAAAATTTTCAAAAGACACATCATATTTTGCTTTTTTTAATCAAAAGACGCACCTAATTTCAATACCATCCGTCTCTCCAATAGCTACAACACCAACACTTTTTCTTATGAATTAGCACCACAATATTTTGATTTATGGAACCCTATAACATAGTAGTGCTATATTTTAAAAATCAGCACTAAGTGATATTGAACCTTTAAAATTAATATCATAGTATTCTAATTTCTCTAACCCAAGAATACAATAGTGTTACAATTTTCAAAATCAGCACCATAGTATTCTGATTTCTCTAACCTAGCAACATAGTGGTACTGAATGTTGAAAATCAACACCAAAGTGCAGGGGCGAATCCAGAAATAATATTTAACGGGGGCTAATAATTTTTTTTTACAATATAATAATTATTCTAAAACATTCTAAAATCATAAAACTATATCATTTTACTATAGTATAAGGAATCAATATTTTTTTTTTAAACGTAAATGTATAAATGTGCAGAAGGAAAAAATCCTCATCCGAAAATCCAGAAATACATCACTCAAAATGCAGATCACTCAATCAAAATGCAGATCACTCAAAATACATCACTCAAAAACTACAGGCATACCTCTCTCTGCTACCTCCTGATAAAACCATCAACAGGATCTCATCAGATATCAACAGAAAGGACTTTTGCTTGCATGTGTCCACCTATATAGAAAAAGACTTTACCTTTACTAGTTGAATACGGTAAAACTTCCAAGCTTTGTAGATTTTGGCACAGCATGCAAACTGAGATAATGTGTTCTTGTTGTTGTAGAACTGACAGTTTGAAGCCGGCTTGTTTCCCTGCACAGGAGGCTCAGGCTACCGCATTCATTAGCATTGCTTGGAATTTGTGTTTTTTAAGCGAATTTCTTTATAGCTTAAGCTTGTGGTGCTTACTTCGTGTGTTCTGAATACTACACTGAATACGTTTAGTTCCATCTTGCCAACCCAATCCTGCAAAGTGATCATTTAACTTTTGATCAGTATCATCGATTAGTATTCCTCTCCCTATTAAAAACAAGCAAGTGAGGGATCAAAAGCATTAGCCTTCTTTTGAAAATCTGCCTCACAGACGACTCTTATTTCTTCTACAGTTTGGTGCTTGCAGATGATTTCTTTCAATTCACGTCACTGGTAATCGAAGCGATGGAGTCGCTTGAGTTACGGTGCTGAATGGACAAGCAACCACCGATCTTGGAGATCAGGAGATGTTGTAATCGTAGAGCATGAAACACAAGTCAAAAAAGGATCTTTTACAGAAAGCACAATAGACAAGTACTGCAGATGATTCGGAGAGAAAACAATGATCTTGAAGAAAGCATCCATTTAGAAATTGACTTATAAACCAGCAGTGAAACTTAAATTTTTAACGAGGAAGAAGAAGGGGAGGTTTTACTCAAAAAGGGACTCGTATTCCGCTTGAATCACTCTGTTGAGGATCTCGTGGATGGATCTTCCACTCCGCGCATCGTTTCTTCCGTCATCTTTTTAGCATTTTCGCTGTGTGTACAAGGAAATGGAATCGTATGAAGGGAAAGAGGGAACCACTGATCAAACCCTAGTTTTTGGGAGCAATGGCGAGAGGGCATTGGAGGTGGCAGCGCCCCTGCAGGCGGAAGCGACGTCGCCGGCGGCGAAAAGGGCGAGGAAAGCATCGAGGCCGAGCTTGGCGAAGCGGGCCTTGTTGCGGCCGAGCGCGTCGAGAACCCAGCAGAAGAACACCGAGTCACAGGGGATAGCGAGGCCGCCTGCCGGCTGGAAGCCGTACTCCTCCTCCGCCCTCTCGAGCAGCGCCGCGAAGACGGGGAGGTTGAGGATGAAGTGAGCGTCGCGGACCTGGCGAGGGCTTCAGCCCTCGCCTGGATCCGCCCCTGCCAAAGTGGTGGTAAACTTTCAAAACTAACACCACATTATTCTAATTTCTCGAATCCAATAATATATTAGTATTGAACTTTAAAAATCAACACCACCTTGATATTGAACCTTTAAAATCAACATTATAGTATTTCAGTTTCTCGAACCTAGTAATACAATGATATTGAATTTTGAAAACCGACAACAAAGTGGTGCTAAACCTTTAGAATCAACACCACGATATTTTGATTTCTCGAACTCAGCAACAGAGTAGTGCTAAACTTTGAAAATCAACCTCCTACATGAAGTTATAATTTTGTGCCAATTAACATACATACTGAATTTTTATAAACAAACTCTGTACAGGTAAGAAGGTCATGAAGTTGAGGGTTTAGTGTTAGTACCGATGGAATCAAAATATCTCCACAATGTCATGATATTGTCCACTTTGGGCCTAAGCCCTCATGTTTTATTCTTGGGCTCTCCTCAAAAGACCTCATACCAATGAAGATACTTTCCATCCTTTTAAACTTATGATCTTTTCCATGTATTTTAGATGTGGGACTATGTTTGCACCCTTGCAACACAACAATCCCCCTCAAACGGAAAGCCTCCGTTTGATATCCGAATCCTCGATCCACCAGGACTTTTTGCCCCTCGGTCCAGTCGACCTATTAGAACTTCCTGCCTAGCCACAACTAGGATTTTCTGCCCCTTGATCCACCCGACCTACTAGAACTTCCTCTTGATTTAGACACGGGAACACTCACTTCTTTTGTTTAAAGGTTCAACCCACATGGTTAGATTTGAATCATGACTCTTTTGGCGGTTAGTCTGGTGAAGAGCGACCTCGCTCTGATACCACTTGTTGGTACTGATGGAATCAAAATATCTCCACAATGGGATGATATTGTCCACTTTGGGCCTAAGCTCTCATGGCTTTATTCTTGGACTCTCCCCAAAAAGCTCAATACCAATAGAGATACTTTCCATGTTTTAAACTCATAATCTTTTCTAATATTTTAGATGTAGGACTATGTTTGCACCCTTACAACCTGACATTTAGGGCATGATGGTATTTAGGGGCAATGTAGAAACCTACTATGTTGGAATTGGTACAATGCTAGAGGGGGTGAATAGCTTTGATTCATTGATTTAGTTACACAGCTGAAATTTGAAACCAAAAACGAGAACACAAGCATGACACAAGGAGTTTACTTGGTTCATAACCTCTCAAGGTTGCTACATCTAACACCTAAACTTAACGTTCTACCACCACTAACAATCTTTCTCCTTCTTAGATCAAATTCAAAGGTGGAGAAAACTCTTATAGCAAGTATTACAACAATAGAAGAAAAAATGAAGCAAGGAGAATACAAATAGTTTACTTGTAGAATAAGGTTTCTCCTTCTTCAAATGCTTGCACCAAGATTATATGTTGACCTCAGGAAATCTAAGCTAGAAACTAGCACAAAAATGTTTTGCTTGATGTGTGAGCGTTATTCTAACCAAGGATGTTTGCCTTCTTATATGAATGCCCAACTTGAACAACTCTATAGGTATTTCTCCATACATCAATTGATTGATGCACATCATCAATCGACTACTTTAGTCTTCAACAATTAATTTATTCATTGAACGACCTCTAAACCTTATGAAACCTATCTAATTTTGTCGATAGTGTGAACACCAGTCGACTCTTACTTCCCATAAATCAACTGATCTTAATCAGTCGAGTGTAACAATCGAACTATTTGCATTCTGTTCGCTTCAGTGATAACATCGAATTGAGCAATCTATTCAAAAACTTTATATTCGCTATCTAATCAAAATCAATCAACTGATATTTATTATCAATTGATTGATACCGATCAATCAAGTTGGTTAGTTGATTCAAAATTTTTCTATTCGATTCTTGATCAACATGAATCGATTAATACCCATTATCATCAACTGATCTTGATCAGTTGATTAAGAAACATTCTGTTTCCTTCACCACCCAATCAATCGACTGATAGACTCAACTATTAGGCTTATTGTGTAAAACCCTCAACTTACTTTGGGGTTTTGTCACATCAATCAATTGATGCACAACATCAATAAACTAATTTGGGGTATCAACCCCTTTAACATAATTTAGGAGTTTTGCAAACCCTAAACCCTGAACACTCCCCCCTTTTCTGTAAAAGGTGGAATCCACCACCACAGCGGCCCCACACGGTCGGCCCCACAACCATTTGTGAGAAGGTAAATTGAGAAACTGCAGTTGGTCACGATGGAGGAGGATATTGCTCGGTTTCGTGAAGATTCGAACCTTGTCGTCTTCTGCAAGTCTGCTCCATCGTATAACACCCCCTTTTTTGTTTTATAGAGCATCAGTCGATTAATACACTTGTATCAGTCGACTGTTTCCCTATTTTTAGCCATTTTAATGGTTGCATTCACCTAGACTCTGTCTACCCTCTACTCTTGTTACCTCATGCATGCCAGAGTTCCCTAGACTTTTGTGTCTAGAAACTCCGCTTCTTCTGGTCTTCATTCGCCTTGCATCTGATCTCCTGATCTGTATAAGCTTTTCTTCTTGCCAAGAATCTGACCTCTAGCCTTCTTGAACTTCACTACCTTGTATCTGATCACCTGACCTACAAGGATTTTCCCTGCACACTTAATACAAAGGCGAGATATCATTTTATCCACCTTAACTTAAATATTGTCAAACATTAAAATTACATAGTCTAGGCATGATTGCACCAACATACTAGACTTGGATTGAGTCTAATCAAGTTGGGCTATCAATGCATTTTGATCTAAATTCATTGATAGACCTAGAGGATTTGGAATACTGAAGCTTAGGCATGGAGTGGAAGAGGAGTGTAGAGAAGATAGAGATTGTGTGCAATCTTGGTTCTAAGCCTCATACATGAACTTATAGCTTTGTGTCAATTGACACATAGGCTGAATTTTTGTAAATAGACTATACGCAAATAAGAAAACCATGAAATTGTGACTTTAGGGTATGGTGGGACTTAGAAGCAATACAGAAATCTATTAAACATGGACAATCAAATATGAATAAGGCTATTAATGGATTTTAATTGAAACTCATTGATAAACCTAAAGGAGTTCAAATACTGAAACTTGAGCATAGAGTAGAAGAGGAGAGTGTAAAGAATCTAGAGACGGTATGCAATCATACTTTTGAGTCGCCTATATAAAGTTATGACTTTGTTCCAATTGACACACAAACTAAATTTTTATAAATAGACTTTGCATAAATAAGAAGACCATGAAGCTGAGGCTTTAGGGCATGGTGAAACTCATGGGCAATGCAAAAACCTCCCACACTTGGATTGAGTCCAATCAGAGTTGGCTAAGGCCATCAATGATTTTGGATGAAATTCATTGATAGACCTAGATGATTTTAGAATACTAAAGCTTGAGCATGGAGTGGAAGAAGAGAGCGTAGATAATCTGGAGATGATGTGCAACACTACTTCTAACCCTTCTACATGAAGTTATGGCTCTATGTCAATTGAGACACAGACTAAATTTTTATAAACAAGTTCTATACAGATAAGAAGGCCATGAGGTTGAGGCTTTAGGGCATGATGAGACTCAGGTGCAATGCAGAAACCTACTAGACTTGCATTGAGCCCAATCAGAGTTGGATAAGACTATTAATGAATTTTGACTTAAACTCATTGATGGATCTAAAGGATTTAGAAAATTAAAATGTAAACATGGAATGGAGAATGAGAGTGTAGAGAAGGTAGAGATTGTGTATAAACCATGATTATGAGCTCCTACATGAACATATGGCTTTTTATGTCAATTGATACATAGGTTAAAATTTGTAAACAGGCTTTGCATAGATAAGAAGATCATGATGTGAGACTTTAGGGCATAGTAAGACTTAGGAGCAATGTAGAAATTTCATAGCATTGGATGGGATCTAGAATACTATAGTTCAAGAAATCAAAATTTCTCCGTCGTGACCAACTACAGTTTCTCGATTTACCTCCTCACAAATGGTCGTGGGACCGACCGTGTGGGGCCACTAGGGTGCGGATTCCACCTTTTTACAGAAGAAAAGAAATCAAAATTATGTGATATTGATTTTAAAGGTTCAACCACAATTTGATACTAGTTTTCAAAGTTCAGCATCACTATGTTGTTGGGTTCGAGAAATCATAATACCATGGTACTGATTTTGAAAGTTCAACATTAATTTGATATTGAATTTCAAAGTCCAACACTACTGTCTTGTTGGATTTGATAAATCAGAATATTATGGTGTTGGTTTTGAAAGTTCAACACCATTTCAGTATTAATTTTTAAAATTCAACATCACTGTATTGTTGAGTTTGAAAAATTAGAATACTATGATATTGATTTTGAATATTCAACACTATTTTGGTATTAATTTTTAAAGTTTAGCATCATCTTGTTGTTGGGTTCAAGAAATTAAAACAATGTGATGTTGGTTTTGAAAAAAATGATAAATCCTAATTAACCTCATTGACTATCTCTGGGGTGAAGTTTTGAAGGTTCAACTTCACTTTGATATTGATTTTTAAAATTTAGCAATCTTATATCGTTGGATTTGAAAAATCAAAATATATAGTATTGGTTTTAAAAGTTTAACATTAAATTGGTATTGATTTTTAAACTTCAATATCACTGTATTGATGGGGTTCTGTTGATTTTGAAAGTTTAACATCATTCATGTTGATTTTCAAAATTTATCACTATTATGTTATAGGATTCGAGAAATTGAAATACTGTAATATTAATTTTGAAGGTTCAGTATCATTTTTATGATTCGGGTTAGTTGTTGGTGAAACGAATAATATTGAAAATAGATACGCTAACAAAGTACGATGTGCTTTTAAGAATTTGAGAACTTTAGTTGCGCTTAAGGGAAAATACAAATACGCTATATTTAATTTGCTGGATCTAATTTTAAAGCTGACAGTGGGACACATGCGCTACACTGCGACTATCCACGCGGATTGACATCGCCGGCACGTGGCTGGCTGCTATGGTGGACGTCACAAATAAATCTATAGCTGACGTAATCAGCTAGGACGACTGCCGTCGTCAACTGCGAAGGGAATCGCATAATTATATAAATCCTCCTAATTCATCTCCATTCCACTCCTCGCCTCTTCTCGTTCACTTCCCTGGTTCCTTCGCTGCCTGCCATGGCGGATATGCTTCTCTCGATCGGGGTCCACGACACCATGCCCAGCAACTACGTGAGGCCGGTGAACGAACGACCCCGCCTCGACCACGTCATCGGCGACGCGAACATCCCCGTCGTCGATTTGGGCGCCCACGACAAGTCCCAAATCATCTCCCAAATTGAGAAGGCTTGTCGACTATACGGCTTCTTTCAGGTCCTCGATCGTTACTTGCCGTCTCTGCTGCTTAAGCGGTCGTTCCATAACCGCCCTACTGCTGCAGGTCGTCAATCATGGAATCGCCGCCGAATTGATCAAGAAGGTTCTGGCCATTGGCCTGGAGTTCTTTCGCCTCCCGCCGGAGGAGAAAGCGAAGCTCTACTCCGACGATCCCGCCAAGAAAATTCGCCTGTCCACGAGCTTTAATGTGAGGAAGGAGACGGTCCACAACTGGAGAGACTACCTCCGCCTTCATTGCTACCCGCTCGAGGAATTCATCCCCGACTGGCCTTCAAATCCTTCCTCTTTTAAGTAAGTCCTCTTCCTTCCCTTTCTTTCATGTCTCATCCGTCAAAACTAAGGTGTAAACGAGTAGAAAATCGAGTCAAGATTAGGTGCCAAATATTAACATTTATTTATTTAATTATCAAGTTTGGTCAAATTTTTTTTATTATTTTTTTTTTCAAATTCGAATTGAACTCCTGTTTCTTTAAATTTTTAATGGAGCTCAATTATTAATATTGATATTTTTATTGTATAAAATTTATATTATTTTTTTATTTTAACTAGATTCAAAAAGAATATTTAAAAAAATGTAAAATTAGTTATGAATATTTTCATATATATTAGAGAATTAAATTTTATATAAATTAATAAATAAATTTATTCATGCATACAACCATAAATACAGGCAGGACGCGTTGAGTGACGCGGTTAGACTCATGGCCAGACTCATTGGAAAATACTTTCTCAGCCAAACCGAGACAGGACGATCGAGTTGAATTGTATGGGAAGGCCAAACTCTAAATAGAGATAGCAGGCAAAATCATTTCTGAATAATAGATTGCACAACCAAATCAAAACCAAATAGTGTATCCTTAGTCCTTACCTGTGATGTCACATGAAACATTAAACAACGGAGGTAGGCTAAGGGACAGCGACTCGAGACCTGTATTTAATGAGTATCTGCTACATCTTATTATTTGTTCATGATTGAATTTCTTGATCTGTATCAGGGATGTGTTTGTCAGTTACTGTAAGCAAGTTCGTCAGCTTGGATTCCGAATTCTCGGAATCATATCGTTGAGCTTAGGATTGGAGGAGGAGTACCTGGTGAGAGTTCTGGGGGAGCAAGAGCAACACATGGCCGTGAATTACTACCCGAAGTGCCCGGAGCCGGAGCTCACCTACGGCCTGCCGGCGCACACCGACCCCAACGCCCTCACCATTCTTTTGCAGGATCCCCACGTCTCCGGCTTACAGGTCCACAAAGACGGTAAATGGATCGCGGTGGATCCCAAACCCAACGCATTCGTCATCAACATCGGTGACCAGCTACAGGTGACACCACACCCCACACTTGCACGGCATGAAGGTCCATGATCATGCATCTCACAGTAGTTAAAGTCCAATTTATAGTATCTATATGATATGATATATAATTTAATACAGACAATTTGTAATTGTAAATGGAGCTATAATATAAAACATTCCTCCAGGCTAGTTCGATCCTCTTTAACATAATAAAAGTGATTATATTTATTGAGCGTCATGTTGCACGCAGGCACTGAGTAATGGTAGGTACAAGAGTGTGTGGCATCGAGCTGTGGTCAACTCAAACAAGGAAAGGATGTCAGTGGCGTCTTTCCTCTGCCCCTGCAACAGCGTGCTCATCAGCCCTCCCGAGAAGCTCATCGCCGACGGCTGCCCAGCCGTCTATCGGAGTTACACCTACGACGAGTACTACAAGAAGTTCTGGAGCAGGAACCTGGATCAAGAGCACTGCCTCGAACTCTTCAAAAGGGAAAGGGAAACCTGCCCCGAGTCTCCCAGCATATAATGTTCCAGCTTGGTTTACTGTAGTAGTGCCCTTGTGTTTATATATATATATATTGTTTGCGAGCAGCACTGCTCAGGTATGTTGGTGTATGATTGATTGTTTGTCTCTGGAACTTGTCATCTGGCTTATTTTATTTTACTGTAATTTAAATTACGGAATTCGCGTGTGTAAATTCCATACTATCTAAAATATATCATATAATTATTTTTAATTATGTTCCTGTTTTATCAGCAGTCAATCTACTGATTGATGGATGATAAATTATTAACGGATTGCTATATAACACTATAGTTGTTTTCCAATGACTGTTGCCGTGTTAGAGAAAGGTGCACGCCAAGCAAACGCCAAAAAAAAAACAACAGAAGACTTCTAATTAATTCCTTGTACAGTTATATTTATCATTGATGGTGTCCTCTTTATTCATGCGGGCTCCTTCTCAAATGATAGATCATATAGCCTTAGAGGTAACAGGTTAAGGAAGGATTGATCGGCTTTATTATTATGGTCACTTTGATATTTAAGTCAGTCATCGACAGAATAAATTTTGTATAACAAGAAGCATGAAAAAAAAATATAAGTTTTCTATGAAGAAGAGTCATCTTTGCTTACAAGAAAAAAAAATCATACCTCTCTTTTATCTTTACTAACTTTCATATAAATATTAAAAGAGCAGTCTCTACACGTCAGATATCATGCGTTCCTTTCTCTTATCAAAATCGATAAGAGACCCACCCTGACGACCGTTATAAGCCTTTCCATTTATCTACTGTCACTTTTTTTGTGGATAACACTCAGGGAATCATATCTAACATCCACTATTAACTTCTCCATTCACCAAATGTCACGTAGTCTCTGGAGGGGAATCAGAGAACCAGCTCTGACATCCACTACTTGTTCCTCCATTCAGAAGATAACATGTATATATCCACCTACCGAGTTACCTAAACCTTGTGTCTGGAGGCTCAATTGAAGTTGATATATGAGAATTGGAGTTGGACACTTGGTTGAAGTTAATATCTGAGCATTGAGGTTGAATACTCAACAGGAACCAATATTTGAGCACTAAGGCCGGATGTTCGATAGAAGCTAATATCTATGCATCGAGGTTGGATGCTCAGTAGAAGTTAATATTTAATTGCTCACTGAGATTAGGTGCTTGATAGAAGCTAATATTTGCCCATCGAGGCTGGGTGCTCAACAAAATATAATATGTGTACGCCGAGGCTAGGTGCTTGGCAGAAGTGCTCGGTATAAGTTAATATCTGTGCACCAAGGTTGGGTGCTCAGTGGAAGTTAATACATGTACACCAAGGTTTGGTGCTCGATAGAAGTCAGTGTCTAAGCATTGAAGCCAAGTGCTCGGTAGAAGTTTATGTTCGAGCACCAAGATGAGGAGATAATCCGAATACCATCACATGCCCCCTTCAAATCGAACTGAGAAGTATAATCGAATTAAATCCGATTAGGTGTAAAATTCACCAGCTGTCCTGTCTTTGCGTCTCTCCTATCATCCTAAACTGATACTCTTACTTGGACTATAATTCTTCCACTCTGCATCACATGTCCCCTTTTCAAGTCAGATTGAGAAGTGAAATCGAATGAAGTCCGATGAAGAGAATATAGTAAAATATAAAATAATAGAAAATAAAAGAAAATTTTTATCTGACTGTTGAAAGAAATTCATGAAAGATACACTAGATTGGCTTGGAATCTACGCTCCATAATTACTGAGGAAGATTTTAATAATCATAAATTATGAAGAAAACTCAAAATTATAAATATTGGGGTGTATGTGAGGAGAGACACAAATTATGACATCCAACTTTAGATGAGGAAGGTCGAACCCCTCAGAGAAGAAGACCATCAACTTGATATCATCTGAGAAATTGACCATAAGAGGTTTAGCAAAATTACTCAATCAAGTCAAACAGAGATCTCAAAGCGGGTTTGTTGCATCTGTAAAACCAGTTCCCTGTTGTAAAAAATGGAAGCCTTTTTTGTTTTCCCCGATGTGGATTTTGAATGTCATGCATATATTTTTCTTTTTCTTTAGACCACCATACTTCTTTACTTAGTCTAGGACACGCCACACTCATGACCAACTTCAGTATTGGCGTTTCGTACTAGCGACCTATTAAATTACTTTCACCCACTCAATCGTAGGTTTTGACGTACTTGGTCATCAATAAAAACGGGTTGTGAGCTTCGACTGTGATAATGGGTGATCATTCCTCCTTTAATCACCTTTTTTGTCTAAACATGGCCTCCTCACCATCCTCTCTTTCCTTTCCAGATGAATTCTCCTTTCCCCTTGTTGAACCTATTTTTCCAAGTGTCGAACCCTTTGTCTTGTGAGAACCCGTACGAGTCCTTGCTTTATGCTTCTCGTTCTACATCGGGAGACATTCAGCCATCGACAATAGTTATTTTAGGATGTGAGAGGAATAAATATCCAATTGTCAAATGGATTTAGAGTTGGCTAATGCTCATGTGGGACATTTGAGCAACAATCTGAAGCTTATCATTATAGTCTATGCTCAGCTCATGAACACCAGAAGTTCGGCACGAGGAAAATGGAAAAACTTTTGTACTGAGCTAAAAATGTTGAATATCAAGTATAGGAACTTCATAGACTAGATGAGCTCAGGAAGCTTCTAGCGGCATCATTATCCTTGCTTAGTTTTGATTATTGATGGCCCGTCTCTGCCTTAGTCCTTGTCTACGACTTTATATGGGAACTTATAAGTGTGCTCTTTTGTTCCTCTTAGTCTAGTATCTCATAGCGGCTTTCAAATTCGAATGCCTTTGTGGTTCTCAAAATTTCTCGACTATCTTAAACTATCAGAAAATGACGTGTTATTAATGATGCTACCATATTTCCATTGATAAAGAGAATGTCGATCGAGATCTTGAAATTGTTAGACCAAAAGGAGTGCTCAGTCAAGTAGGAAACATTTTTGGGTGCACAAACATTATGGTTTCCTATACAATCTTAACAAAATCCGTTCTTAGAAAACCTTGTCGGCTCTTTTGAATCCTGACCCTACGTCTGTCTCTAGATCTGAATCTCCTCCTAACAAGGCCCTTGAGATTCATGAAGCCAATGAACATTTTCCTTCGCTTTTCCTTCTACTTATTTCGTATTCCTTAACGCTAACCGCCTTCCTTTCTTTCTCTCTACGCTTCCTTCCTTTCGCCTTATTCCTACGATTGATCATCGTGTCGCCTCAATCGTAAGTGTTCCTCCTCTCTTTTCTACATCTTTCAATTTTCATGGCCACGCCCTCTATTCGTCTAAGGACCAAGAATCCATCCATGCCTAGCTGCTTCCCTAATATGAAACAGTGGAAAGCCAACTGACTTTGACACATCCCTTTGCTCACCATAGTTCTGAAAATTCAATCGGAGGTTTACCCATGATATTTCTCGACGCAACGTCCTCATCGTCCCCCTTCTGGTATAACAACTTTCTTTGTGGGCCAATTCAAGGGAGGTCTTCGTCTTCTGATTCCATTTGTGTACCGCAATATCCTTAGCTTTCCTTTTTCATGTACCCCTTAACCAACTTGCTACAAATGCCTTTCTCATCCTGTCGGGTACTAGGATTGTCTTCCAACTTCATCAGATTCCTTTAACTTTCATGTCATTTTACTGCTTTTATAACCTAAAGGTTGCTGAACCTGGGATATCCTATTTCATGGCTCATCCAAACTGTAACTTTCTTGTTGATTTGCCCTCTTCCATAAAAGGCCAGAACCACTTTTCCTTCTTCACTCCCTTAGATCCTCCCTTTCCTCGTTCTTCCTCTTGGTTGTTACACATCCCTACCTTACCAAACGTGAAGATTTTCCGAATAGTTTGCCCCTTTCAAGAGGCATACAATAAACATAAGGATTAAAAATATAGTTCTTCTAGTCTTCTAGATGATCGTCTTCTTTCTCATTTTGCACTATCGCCTTTTAAGATTCCAAGTCTGGAACCAATAGGTGATTTTATCAGTATTATGTATATTCAATATTTCTTGAATTTGATCTCACTCTTATATTTTTGTATATCAAATAGCATCATGAGGTCAACTATATCAGATGTTATTCGAAAGAGGAAAAGAGAGAAGGCTACATCAATAGCTCAATCATGTCGATTGAGTACGCGTCTCATGCCGACGGAGTCTTCTTCGATACCACCGTTTTCAGAGGTACACATTCCATTGTCCTTGGAGCATAACTAAGTTAGTTACGACGCAGCAGAGTTGCAGAAGAGGACAAGTGTTCGAATCCTGAGCAAATCCGGGCAACACCATCCTGCGTCATGATCAACTGCAGTTTCTTAATTTACCTCCTCACAAATGGTCGTGGGGCCGATCATGTGGGACCGTTAAGGTGGCGGATTTCACTTTTTGCATAAGAGAGGTACACATTCGATTACCTCAATCATCTTCGGCACCTCTTACTAGTACCAAAGAAGATGAAGATCAAGTATTTCCTCTTTGTGAACCCCCTTCCATGTCATCTGGGTTGTCGGTTCCCACTAAGTCAGCTACTCAGGGCTTGGTTCCATTGAGCATTTTGAGTGGTTCGAAGGTCCAGGGTAGCATTTGCGATAACAAATCTGCCCTGTTCAAAGCTTCGGCCACCACGTCCTGGCCGGTCATGCATTCAAGTGATTTACCCCCTCTGCATGCCGGGGTGGGAGGCCGCTGGTTCCAACCTTTGCATTTTTCATGCTAGTCAGCTACTTCTTCATCCATCGAGCATTTTGACAGACAGACTCACCCTTTGAGGATGGCATTCCTCTTAGTTCTATTCTCTCCAAGAGTAGCACGTCCAAATCCAATCCAGTGGTCGATATTCCTTGTGATTCTGAGACCCCTGCCTTTCAGAATTGCAAATTAGTAACTTTGGAATTCCCTTCGAGTGTCGTCCTAGCTCCTCTAGATTTAGCGACTTTTACCTCACCTTTGATGCCCGATATCTCAACTTCAAAATTATCAATCCCTGTTTCTCTTTCTTCTTATGCTATTCCTAAAAATTCAACCTCTCTTGTGCCAATGTTGAGTACAATGACAACTATTGTGACATCCTCATCAATCAACATATATAGAGCTTCCTATTTTGGACATGGTTCCTTATTCATCACCTCCCATGTCGTCCTGCAACATACCTCAAAATGTTCCCTTTCAAGATCATGTCATCCAAGATCCTCACCCAGGGCATTCCACCATTAGAGTAGTTGAATCGTGCCGCGAACGAGGTGAGTAGAGATTCTCCCGACCTTGTGGTTGTGATTTCTTCTCTTGATGACCTTGCTCTTGTCAGGTTATATTGAGCAAGAATGAGTTAATTCCTCAGACGTTTCCAACTTCTACATACTCGTGTTGCCGACCACTACTCCTATCTGAAAAATCAACTAGAACGCGAGTGGGACTTGAGAGTTTTCAAAGAGCAGGAACGGGAGGACAAAGAAGTCAACTGCCTGTGCTACCACACAGAGTTGATGGACCAAATCAAATTGTTAACTAAATCTCAAGATGAGATCATTAGTGAAGCTCGTACTTATCATAGCCAATAAGAGAAATATAAAAATTTATTGGCTCAATCTTCTATGGACCGTCAAAGTCAAGATACCCGCATATAAATTTTAAAACAACAGCTAAGGATAGAGCGAGACGACCGCGTCCTAACTAATATGGGAAAAGAAAATCATGTCGTGCCCTGAGAAATTGTTGTTGAGCAAAAGGTTAAGGTTGGTCAATCTCAACTCGTCAAAAATTTCCAACATATAACATTGTCAAAGGCTTATCTACTGAGATCACCCACCCAAGAAGCCAAAGAAAGAATCATTGCATTAGAATATGATCTTCATAAAACCCAAGCAGAGTTTGGCAAGATGATTTTGAGCTATATGAAGGCCCTAAGGGAAGCCTCCATTGCTAATCAAGAGTTAACAAATTTCAAGGCCGCATCTGAAGCAAAGGCATGGAAAACCCAGGAAAGAGATGAGTTGATCGCTCGTGATCTAAGGACTTCATAGATCTTGCCGCTGCCTTTAATAATATATTACCCACCTGAGACTTTTGATGTCAACTTAGACTGAAAACTTCTAAACTTGGATCCCATAGGACTGTGCTTCTCTTTAGTGTTTCCATCACTATCTTTCTACTATTCCTTATCAGAATTAATTAATATTTGATAGCAACTATTTCATATATGTAGGTAGGCCTTGTTTGAGTAAATATTGAAGGTAAAATATGATAATTTGTCCAAGAATAGCAGCAAAAATAGAATAATCGAAAAATGACAAATACCGAGCTATATAAAAACATACCGAAGATTAAGTGGTCATGAACATTAATTATGTTCAAATGTGTTGGTCGTCAAAATAACTTGGCAATGACATAGGCTTTTAATTATTCTCGATAATCGATTTGGGCTGATGATATTTTGTGCATGCTTCACAACGTGGGTTTTGCCACTGTTACCTGCACTGTTCTAAATAAACAAAATAAATAATTTTCATACTTTGGCAATTCAGGAGGGATATGGGGGGTTTAATTTACTTGTTGGGATTATATAACTTAGGATTTTATGCTTATAATTCCGACCATTTCTCTAAACTGAGGTCAAGCCATGAATTGTGTAGACTTTCTTCCATCCCATTTAATCAAGAGACAATCCCTTGAGTTCTTCACAGGACAAATCGAAAGGAATAATAGCCGAGAAAGAATTAAAAGAAGAAAAAGAATAAAAATTAAAATAGAATTAGAATAAAGGAGAAAAGAGCATATAATTAACAAAGTCTATAAAAAAATAGAAGAGAGAATAATTACTCGTTTACACCTTAGTTTTGACGGATGAGAAATGAAGGAAAGGAAAGGAAGAGGACTTACTTAAAAGAGGAAGGATTGGAAGGCCAGTCGGGGATGAATTCCTCGAGCGGGTAGCAATGAAGGCGGAGGTAGTCTCTCCAGTTGTGGGCCGTCTCCTTCCTCACATTAAAGCTCGTGGACAGGCGAATTTTCTTGGCGGGATCGTCGGAGTAGAGCTTCGCTTTCTCCTCCGGCGGGAGACGAAAGAACTCGGGGGCGATGGCCAGAACCTTCTTGATCAATTCGGCGGCGATTCCATGATTGACGACCTGCAGCGAGAGGACGGTCAGGGAACAGCCGCTTAAGCAGCAGAGACGGCAAGTAACGATCGAGGACCTGAAAGAAGCCGTATAGTCGACAAGCTTCTCAATTTGGTAGATGATTTGGGACTTGTCGTGGGCGCCCAAATCGACGACGGGGATGTTCGCGTCGGCGATGACGTGGTCGAGGCGGGGTCGTTCGTTCTCCGGCCTCACGTAGTTGCTGGGCATGGTGTCGTGGACCCCGATCGAGAGAAGCATATCGGCCATGCCGCCATGGCAGGCAGCGGAGGGAACAGGGAAGTGAACGAGAAGAGGCGAGGAGTGGAATGGAGATGAATTAGGAGGATTTATGTAATTGTGCGATTTCTAGCCTTGACTGATTCCCTTGGCAGTTGACGAAAGCAGTCGTCCTAGCTGATCACGTCAGCTATAAATTTATTCGTGGCGTCCACGATGGCAGTCCGCCACGTGCCGGCGACGTCAATCCGCGTGGATATTCGCAGTGTGGCGCATGTGTCCCACTTTCAGCGTTGGAATTAGATCCAGCAAATTAAATATAGCGTATTTACCCTTGAGCGCATCTAAAGTTCTCAAATTCTTAAAAGCACATCGTACTTTGCTAGTGTATCTAATTTCATATTATTCATTTCACCAACGACTCATCCGGCGACGTCAATCCGCATGGATATGAGCAGAGGAGCATGTGTCCCATGCTCCGCGTTGGAATTTGATCCAGCAAATTAAATATAACGCTTTTTTTTTTCTTAGAGCTCATTCAAAGTGATATGACATGAAGCTAAACCTTTTTTTTTTTTTTTTATCATTGGTTGGCTATCATTGTTGTTTTCATCAAAACCACTTAATGACAAAAAGAATTTAAAATCATGGATAAAGAGCGTTTCAAGAGACATAAAAATGCATTGATATTCATAGAGTATGGCCCTGAGATTTTTTGGTTGTCATGATATTTTTATCATAATATCTTATGAGCAATGATACACTACATAAAAAAATATAACATGAAAATACAATATGACACACTCCATGTAGTGGATCCCACATCCATGCAATGAAGTGTGTCATGTTGTATTTTCATGCTACATTTTCATGTAACGTATCATTTTTCATATCTTATTGGCTATAAGCAGGGCAGAGCTAGGAACTTAATTCCATGTAGACAATTAGGATGCAAATGAATCGAATATGTTTGTGAATTTTTTGAGCCGGTTCGAAAAATATTTGATTCATATTTGAAATTATCAAATTTGAGCCGAACTAGATGTTCAATAATTTTTTCGAGTTGAATTTGAACCTATAACATTTTGTTCGATTGTTTACGAGCCACTCATAAGTTGAACTCTAATCGAATTTTGATTATTTTTATATAATTTTAATTTAAATATGCTCAAATTAAAATATAAATAATTCGAACCGAACTCGAATTTAGGTCATTTCGAACTATACACTATAAAAAAGACACGAACTAGTGACAGAATTAGCCACGGATTTAATTTTTCGTCGCTAACTTAACGATGGATTTTTTTTTCCGTCACTAACTAATGTTCAATAATTTTTCCTAGTTGAATTTGAACTTATAATATTTTATTCGATTGTTCACGAGCCACTCACAAGCTAAACTCTAATCGAACTCTAATTATTTTTATATAATTTTAATTTAAATATGCTCAAATTAAAATCTAAATAATTCAAATCGAACTTGAATTTAGGTCATTTCGAACTATACACTATAAAAAAGACATGAACTAGCGTCGGAATTAGCGACATATTTAATTTTTCATCGCTAACTTAACAACGGATTTTTTTTCCGTCGCTAAATTAGTGATGGAATATTTTTCTGTCACTAATGATTATTTTAGCGACGGATTACGGTTCCGTCGCTAAATTAGAGACGGAAAATTAATTACGTTCGCTAACTTAGCAACGGAAAATTAAATCTATCGATAACGTAGCGACGAAAAATTAAATCCGTCGCTAAACTAGCGATGGAAAATTAAATCTATCGCTAAATTAGCGACGAAAAAATTTGCTTTAGAGTCTTCAAAAGTCAAGTGAAATTTTTTTTTTGATTATCAAATAAAAAATCTGAGAAGTGATCAAGGAGGTGAATTTCTATCTTCTTTATTTAAAGAATTTTATCAAAATCATGAAATTAGACATGAATTGACAGCTCGATATACGCCGCAACAAAATGATATCACGGAAAAAAAAATAGGGCAATCTTGTGCATGGTCAGATGCATATTGAAGAAGAAAAATTTACCAACTAAAGCAACTTCTTGTGCCGTCTACCTAATCAACAGATCACCGACAAAAAAGTTATAGAATTCTACTCCAAATGAGACATGGTATGGAAAGAAATCAAATGTCAAAAAGGGTTCTTCGATATGTTAAAGGAACTATTAATTATGACATCTTTTATAAATCATATGTTATTATCAAATTTGTTGGCTATACAGATAGTGATCTTGGAGGAAGTATTGATGATTCTCGAAGTACTTCTAGTTATATTTTTAACCTTGGTAGTGGAGCAATCTCTTGGTGTTCAGAGAAGCAACCAATTGTAGCACTCTCAACTACCGAAGCTGAATACATAGCAGCTTCTTCAGCAGGGTGTCAAACTTTATGGTTATGGGGAATACTTGAAAGTCTCAAATGTAAGTAAAATAATCCAATGATATTATATTGTGATAACCGTTCTACAATTTTTCTATAAAAGGATCCAGTATTGCATGGAAGAACAAAACACATTCGCTTGTGATTTCATTTCCTAAGAGAGCTTGTTAATGAAGGTGAAATCTAACTAGAGTATTATCTTAGCAATGAACAACTTGCTGATATTTTTATAAAGCCGCTTGGAGGATCTATATTTTCAAAGAATCTTGAAGCTCTAGGAGTAAGAAGCACATTTGATTTATGGGAGTCATTGTTGGATTAAACCATATTCAAGAATTAAATTACAAATTGATTTCAAATATCTCTTCTACTTCTACAAGAAGTAAAGTCCAATTTCATCTCAAGTACCTCTTCATGGATTTATTATACCTCTTCATGAATTCATTAGTTAATGCATTTAATGTTTTTAATGTCTTGTTGATTTTCATGTCATCCAAAATCCTATAAATATGGATGAGATGTTAAGTTTGCAACAAGAGAAATATGTAGCAACAAGAAGTCCAATACAAAGAAATTCTATTAGCTTCATAGTCTTCTCTTTTGTCCTTAAATTTCTTAGTTCCTACTTTTCTTCCTTCAAGATAGAGAACCATAGAGGAGGCACAAGGGCACATCAAAGTTATAGACCTGACGTCAATTAGATACAAACATCGATCAGATGAGCGCTATAGGCGACCTAGATTTTGCCCACATGTTGGAGGATTTGACAGGAGGAGATACAGGGATTAGATACTTAGATATTAGGCCAACATGGATGTAGATCAGAGAGAGGGACGAACGAGGACTACACATGGAGGACACTATAGGTCCTCAAAGGACAGTGGGAGTAGTGGGTGATGGTAGACTTAGCATCTAGTAGGGCGTCACGATTCACTTTGTATGCCCGGCTAGATACCACGATATGTTTGATAGTGGCATTTAGAGGTATAGTTGGTACTTGAGAAAATACAAATTAAACTACTGTATATTGTCCATTGATGTCTTTTCAAATCTGATACTTTATCAAATATGACATGAGCAAGTATCTATAGTTGCTTGTATGTTTGTATGTTTTTGATGACATGCATATCTACCTTTTATAAAAAAATTTATATTTGCCCTAGGGGCATGATGTGATGGTAAGAGGTGGGACAGACTCCCTAAGCAATGATGGTTAAAATCTCACCTAGATATATTACACCTGGAGAGTTTAAAATTTTTATGATATTAGACCGTCCATCACCCATCCACACTTCTCGATTTATTTTGATGATCGATAGAAAATTTTTGTGGGATCAGATCTATCACCTTTAGGATTAGTCAAATCATAAGAACTGGATATCTGCATTACCAAAAAAAATATCTTATATTCGTTTCAACTTCACATTTTTAGAGCACAACCTACTAGCTATACCTTAGCATAAGGAAGTTCCATATATACTAGTTGGTGGTGAAATTAACCTCAGGTTAAGGTTGACCAAGCTTGATTTAACTCGAGTTGGATTTTAATATTTGATCACTATGTTAGTTAGATGTCAAGTAG
This sequence comes from Curcuma longa, assembly GCF_044706935.1. NCBI lineage: Eukaryota > Viridiplantae > Streptophyta > Magnoliopsida > Zingiberales > Zingiberaceae > Curcuma > Curcuma longa. Next base: position 12,574,024 of record NC_133867.1, on the reverse strand, counting down.
GTCAAGTTGATCGGATATCTGACAAGAAAAGGAAAGTATAAGTAGGTCGTGGTTGACTGGGCACTTGGTAATTGAAGATGACAAAAGTCCAAGTGGATTACAATTGATCGGATACTTGATATGTGAAAGAAAAAATCCAAGTAAGTCATGGTTGATAGGACACTTAAATGATTGTGATGCAGGAGAATCTAAAGGTTTTTATTACTATTTTTGATAATTTTTATTTTTAATAATTTTTAAAATTTTTGATATTTAGAGTATTTTTTATTAATTTTTATCTTTTGTATTTTAGGATTTTGAATCTGTTTAAGATTTTTAGGACTTTGAATCTATTAAGATATTTTTTCTATTAAGATCTTTTCCTTTTTTTACATTTTATGATTTTAGGGTTATATAAGTATCTATTTAGTTATTATTTAAGAGAAATTTTTTTGATTTAATAATATTTTCAAAATGTCGTTTATCTTTTGGTATTTTTCTGAATCAACATATTTTAGAAAATTATTTTTGACATTCACAGTCGATCAAAGGAATCAATACTGCCCATAGGATAATCGCTATTCCGTCCAACGTCAGTTAGTATTAGAATTTATCAAATTCGAGGGATGGTCATTGTGGTCCTGATAGTAGTCATCACAGCTAGGTTCCGGTTGAGGAAGCTTTGCATTGTGATCGTAGCACCTAAGACGAGATTCTTGATTTACAAAGAAAAATTACAAAATTAACTCAGCGTCTAACGGCGTGAGATCTTGAAATTTGTAAGTTTCCTTATCTTAATTGTAATTCTACTTTTCAAAACCCCTATCACAATCGCAGAAGTCATGATCGAGAGAAACAGTACGGAGGTATCAGATTTTTAATTGATCTTCTCGAGTTTTTTGATACGTTTCAAGATGAGGAATTCATTGATTGACTTAACGAAGTTGAGAGAATTTTTTATTATGAAAAAGTGTTCGACTGTTTGAAAAGTAAACTGGTTGTCATTAAACTTAAAAGTTGAGCATTAGCATTTGGGAGCAATTGCAACACTCACAAAACAAATAAGGCAAAGGTAAGATCATTTGATTTAGAGAAGATGATGAAAAAAAATGAAAGATATTTTTCATGAGATCAAGATCATGTGTAACAAAAAAAAAAGATCAGAGAGTCATCATAATCCAGGTTGTGAATATCAATTCAGGTCGCGAATCTAGGGGTGGTAGTGACCATGGAGGTTGTAATACTTATTCTCAGTCCACTTTAACAGATTATGGTGTCGGTAAAGGTCAATCCATCAACGGGAAAGAAAATGATAGTAATATTGCTCTTGTTTTCCCAGTTGTGGAATCTGCAACAGTAGCAAGCAACCCTAAAAAAGGCCAACAATTCAAAACACTTTTGCTTCCATAAGAATTCCACTGCATGCAACAAACATTGCTGACGGAATTTCTACACCTTTGCAATTTTCATCTAGTTTTCAAAACAGTTGGTTGGGGAAGAGAGGACATGTTTCTATGGCTGATATTATCAAGAGGGCAGACCTGAAGGGAAACATCCTTCTGTGCCTGTTGTTGCAAGTGTAAATTCCTACAGGTCACACGATGCAGCAATAAGAAACATGTCAAACAACAATGCAGAACAATCCTTTGCTACATTTGTAACATCAGAATCAGAAGAAAAAGTAGACTCCTTTCAAGAAACTAATCATTTTTCAGATAAAAGTCATGGCGTTGGAACTGCTGAACACCATCACATTTCCAATGAGGGGTGGCCCCTAGTCGAAGAGCAACCTGCAGAAAGTGTGTTAACTACTACAGAGATAACTGATGATTCGCCAGCTTACACTAACCCATCAGAACTTGCAGCACCTAATTTGATGGTTGTTGGTGCAGCACCTAATAGATATTTGTTCAAAAGATATCCAAGACCATAAGGGAAGAGAAAGTGTTAAACGTCAGCCAATAGAATCCAAACTCATATCTACATAAGAAAGGCAGTTAGATGTTGAAACGCCTGAAGAGGCTTCCCATTTCGATGAGAGATTATTGAGTATGAATCCCTAAGATCTTGAATTTGATTGCCATAAAGCTGACGATGGTTTGGAGATTTCTTCAACTGTTGCAAAACACTAAGGCAATTAAGTGTACATGAGGAGGGGAACACAAAAACTAAGGCTGAGCCTGCATTAATAATTCCTGACCATCTCAGGGTTACAAATGCAGATTGTTCCCAGCTAAGCTTTGGCAGTTTTGGAGATGGTGCATTTTCTAGATTCTTTTCATCAAAGCCACCAGAAAGCAACTTGAAAGTGGCCCCAGCTGTAGATGATGATTATTGAATGATGAATTGATGTGTCAGATTCAAGAAATCATGAGTACTACAGCAATGAGCAGCTCAAGCCTACTCTCACTGAGAATGTAGCTTCCATAACTTGCACTGCTTCAGAAAATGTTGATGTGCCTTCAATTTCACAACCTGAAGGTTCAATTCAAATGAGTATGGCTTTTCATCAGTTTCCTGAACTCTACAGGGACAAATACTACAGCTCACACCTTTCAATGGATGCTACAAATGAGTATGGCTTTCCATCAGTTTCCAGTCACACCCAAATACTACAGCTCACACCTATCTGCATGGGAATTCACAAATACAAAATCTTTCACCTTTTTCAAGTGTAATGCAAGCCAATTCTCTATAAAACAACACGTCAGCAGCAAGCTTTCCACATCTTCGAGACGTTGATCACCCTTTGTCTCCCTTGCTTGCGAAGCAGCATGTTTCAACTAGGTATGGCACTACAATGTCATCTATCGGTGGGCCATCCTCTTCCATGCCCGAGGTCTTGAAACCCACAATGTTTCCGAATCCTCAATCGGCTCCTGTATCCTTGCCTATGACCACTCTGCTAACAAGCCCTGCACTCCCTCAAGGTCTCCCTGTTCACCATTACTCTCAGCCAGCACTTCCATTAGGGCATTTTGCAAATATGATAAGCTATAACTACCTCACCTCCCTCCTTGCTTCTGGTATTGATTCAGGAAGGAAGCTTGTCACTAGTTCCAAGGACACGAGGGTTTGGGATCTTGAGTTGCAACAATGTGTACAGATATTTGGTGGACAACATAGTGAAATCTGGCCGCTATATGTTGATCATATGGAAAAGTTTTTTACTCTGGATCAAGATACATTGAACACAAATTTTATGAAATAAAAAGAAACGCGGAAGTGGAAGAGAAAGCTAAAATTGTAAATAGGGAGACAGAGTCAAATAAGGAAACTCTTCTATATGATAAAATAGATATGTCAGCTGTAGCAGTAAATTTTGTTGAATTGATATTAGATCTTTTTTTAAGGGTTATCATTTGATATTATTTTAAATTTGAAAGATGAATTTTTTTTTGACTCAAACCGTGAGGTAGGAGGATCCAAAATTTTTTTATTACTATTTTTGATAATTTTTATTTTTTAAATATTTTTGAATTTTTTTAATATTTAGAGTATTTTTTTAATTAATTTTATTTTTTATAATTTAAGATTTTAAGTCTTGTTAGGATTTTTAAAATTTTAAATATGTTGAAATATTTTTTGTTTCTGTTAGAATCTTTTTCTTTCTTTTACATCTTAGAATTTTGGATCTATATAGTTATTGCTTAAGAGAAATTTTTTTTATTTAATAATATTTTCAGCAGTATCGTTTATTTTCTTATCTTTTAGTCTTTTGAATCAATAGATTTTAGAAGATTATTTTCGACGTTCTTAGTTGATCAACGAAATTAATATTACCTGTAGGATAATCGCTATCCCGCCCAATGTCAGATTGGAACTCCAACAGATCAATAAGAGAAAAATCCAAGTGGGTCGATTGATCGGACACTTGATGATCAAGAGTTCAACATGGTGTTGATAAAAGAAAAATCCAAGTGGATCACGATTGACCGAACACTTGGCATACAATAGGAAGGTTGACTAAGCCATATGACTTGCTCTTGGTCAAACCTTCTTCAATTGTAACTTTGGCTTTCATATCTTTAATTAGCACATTAAGTGCTTCCTTCATCTTCTTAGCTTTAGCTCTTGTAATTAGCCTCCATTGATGCATAATGGATCATCAACAACATCTAGAGTGGGTTGAGTATGATCCATATTAGTTTGTTGGGCAACTTGTTCACTTGGTTTGACTCCATCAGGTTCATATGAGAAAGGATAGCTTCCTTACTAAACGTCATACTAAGTTGCATCCACAAGAAGATGGACCATTTCAAGTCATTGCTCAAATCAATGATAATTAATGCCTACAAGCCAGGGTTACCAAGTGAGTATAATATGAGTGCTACATTAATGTTTCTGATCTTTCTCCCTTTGATATAGGTGATCAACATTCGAGAATGAGTCCTTTTGAGGAGAGGAGTGATAGAGTTAAGGAAGGTGATCAAGTTAAGGCCATGGAAGAAAAAGAGCATCCTACTATAGATGTTGTTGATAATCTTGTATGCATTAATAAAAGCCCAATTACAAGGGCTAGGCTAAAAAGATGAAGGAAGCACTTAATGTGCTTCTTGAAAATGTTAAGGCCAAAGCTATAATGAAAGCAGATTTGATCAAGAGCAAATTATGCGGCTTAGTCAAACTAATTCAAGGCTTAGATGAGCTTAATTAGTCTCTTAAGTTCATTTTTATTTGTAGGCTCAATTTCTATCTTTATTTGGGTTGTAATTGTGACTTAAGTCCAAACTAGCTATGCAGTCTACCTAGGCCTCTTCTAAATGAACTTCCTTTTGGTCTTTAGGATTTCTAGATCACTCTATAGCTATACCAAGGACTTGTTAACCTCAATCCCAAGGTTGTGGTGTCTTCTATTTTTTATACCAAAGTTCGTGTTTTCTTAAGCATTGGGTTGAAGTTCTTTTCATCCATCTTATTGATTTAAACTTTCTTTCTTTCTTCAACTTGTTGTGGGTTTATAACACATCTTTATCCTTGGGTTTAAATCGGACTATTTGGTCAATCATGGCCCACTTGAACTTCTCCACTATCAAGTATCAAGTTAACCTTAGCTTACTTGACTTTTTACTCAATCATCCACATCCAAACCAACCTTGGTCAATCTTGATCGAGGTCGATTGTACCAATAATCTTTCATTTTTCTTGACATCTCGCTCTCAATCATCAAATATATTGATCAAACATCAAAATCCAACTTGAGCTTATGAATCTTGACTAGAGATTGATTACACAAACACCAGTGCAACAACCACATGATGCCCCAGTTTCCACTCCAAACATCCAATGCCTTTGACCATACCTACTAAGGCAAATAAATTCTTCCCTATTTGATCAATAATTAGATAGATGTTTGACATTTCCCTAGACATATCAATGCCTATGGACTCTAGGCACTCATAAATGAGATAACAAAATGACATTCATGTTACTGCCATGCTAGGGTGTGGAATAGTGTGTAATGTAGTGATGAAAAGTCTAGAGAGCAATGCCCGTGTCCAAATGTTGCCGAAATGCAACCTTAGCATGAGCCCGGGTGATAATAGGTAGAATATAATGAATAATGCCTTATAGAAAATATTATCTTGAGCAGACAGGGCATTTGATGAAAATATGGTAAGCATGGGAGGACAATGATTGTTATAGAAAGTGCAAGATAAGATATTAGTAGTGATACCCTAAGATATTAGTAGTGATACCCTCATATGGTGCAAGCAATGGCTCGATAAAGAACTAGATCGATAACTGATAAAACTAGAATGAGAAGGTAAAAACCCCAAGAATTCTCAAAGAATCCAAGGAGTGAACTCAATGTTCCTTTGAGCCTCATGAGTTATAAAAATATCGACATCTCCATTTTGCCTTAGATTACTATAGAACTAGATTGAGGTTCATGGTATGTGTGCAATATACTATGGTCCAAATGATAGTGCTATATGAGTTGGACCACTAAAACCCCTAAAAACTGTGTTAGCTCGGCTATGTCCAAAAATTGCAAATTGATTATTTGAAATGCCCTAGTTTCAAATAAAATCTGCATTTCCTCAATCCGAATGCACAAATGACTAGACATCCGGTACATTCCTATATGAGGAAATCTGTTGGGCCTAGAGATTAGATCCATGTGCCTTATTCTTAGACGTTATGAGATAAGAACATCAAACATGAAATGATAACAAACAACACCAATACCAATATGAATGATATATAACATTGAACATACAATTAATGTTCTTCTGAAATGCCTGAAGGTAAAATAATCATATATCTATGTGAACGTATATTTCTACCAATTTTGGTAAATCTTCAAACACATTCCAAGCTCCCTTCTTAACTTACTAAATTAACTTTCTGGAAGTTAGCAACTTAGCAAAAATGTATCAATTTGACTTAGACTAACATAGTCGAGCATAAATGTCTCCTCTACCAAATACATGATCCCTAGTAAAGTGATGTTTCACTTCAATGTACATGGTCCTTGAATAATGCATTAGGTCTATGCACATGATTCTTGCTAAAACTCAAATTCAATAAAGCTAATCTACATATATTGCATATCACTTTCATCATCTCATCAGTTTCCATTTGCCACTATTATTCTCTTAACTTTTGACTTGAGGGTCAATTGTATCATGTGGAAGGCTTGGAAAACAAAAAAAATCTAATATTGGCAAAGATCGTGTAACCACTAGTGATGTGAACTCATCAGAGAAGAATCTCAAGAACCCACAACGAATTGAAGAAAGAAATAAAATAAGTGTAAATCGATAAGAAAGATGAATAGAACCTCGACTCGATACTTAAGAAAGTCAAGTCTTGGTATAGACGAAGAGGAAAAATGCCACAACCTTGGGATGGAGGTTGATAAGTCTTTGAACGCCACAAGGGGATGCCTTGATAAGTTTTAGTTCAATGAAGAACTAACAAGTGAGAGTCTCACCATGCTTTAGATTAAAAATATGCCAAAAGATACATGTGTGGCCTATCACCTCTTTATTTATTGCTATAGGGTGACCTAAAAACCCTATAAGGATAAAAAAAATCCATTTGTAAAGATCTATGTAGATTACTTAGTCATTTTAAGTTTATGGAATCATTACAACCCAAATAAAGTTAGAAATTGAGCATAAATTGAGCCTACATATCTTTACTATATAAACATGAGACTTAAGTGGCTACTTAAGCCCATCCAAGGATTGAATTAGGTTGACTAAGCCGCATGAGCTGCTCTTGGTCAAACATTCTTCAATTGTAACTTTGGCCTTTAGATCTTCAATTAGCACATTAAGTGTTTTCTTCATCTTCTTAGTCTTAGCCCTTGTAATTGGGGCTCCATTGATGCATAATGGATCATCAACAACATCTAGAGTTGGTTGAGCATTGGGCAACTTGTTCACTTGATTTGACTCCATCATTCCCCCTCTTTTCAAAAGGATTCATCCTTGAATCTTGATCACCTCAGTTTGTCTATCGTTTGTGGATCACATGTTGTAGAAAACAAAAGCTTTGTTCCCAACATTCCCCATAAGATTTTTCGAAAGTAACTTAGGAACTTTGTATCACGATCTGAAATAATAATTCTTGACACTCCATGAAGTCGCACGATCTCCCTAAAGAATAGATCAGCAATATGGTTAGCATCATCTGTTTTCCTACAAGGAATAAAATGAATTGTAATACCCGTAATTTCCCTTCAATAATTCTTGGATAATGATGAATGATTGTTTAAAAAGGGATTTAGAGTATTTCTAAATGGGCCTTGAGGTTAAATGACTTTTAGCTTTAATAGGCCATAAGTAGGATAATTGTCTTAATGACCTTATGGTTTAAATGTTTTACTAATGGGTATCTCTTATAAGGGATAGCTAAAGATTAAGCCTTAAAAAATGGATAAGTTAAAGAGGCTTGTCTCATGTGGGCTTTGCAAAAAATGAAAGAAAAAAAAAAATAAATAAATAAATAATAATAATGGAGGAACCAAGGATTGATCCTTGGACCTCAAGGAAATGGCAAGCCTAGTAGAAGCATGAGATAACCAAGTGGGATAGCAAGTTTTATTGTGAAAAGGATAGGGAACATTTAAACTAAATGGTAGGGTATAGGAATGACATAGGAGAGTAGTGGAGGGAGGAGTTACAAGGTGGTTATGAAACCACCTCCCCACTAATCCCATTCTCTCCTCACTAATGCCTTATAAAACCTCTCCCTTGCCTTTTCCCTCATTTTTTTCCCCTCACCGAAACCTCTCCTCTCCTCTTCACCGAAAGTTTTCTTCCTCTTCCCTTTGGTGGCCGAGAGCTTCAAGTGGAGAAAAGCTTCTTCACCGAGCCAAGGAGGAGGAGCAAGAGGGAAGGGTCTTCTTAGAGATCTAGGGTGACCACAAGGGAAGGCCTTAGGCTTCACAAAGACTACCTCTTTTCCTTTTCTTTAGGGTAAAAAGTCCCTAAAAGCAAGGTAAGTTTCCCCTCCCCTGCAACATGATTGTTGAATGGCGATTTCATGGTTTTTCCTAATACTTAAAAACTTATACCTTGTTGTTGTTGAATTATGATAGAATTCCTTCTTGATGTTTCGGCCAAGGCATGATGGTTTTGTTTTAAACCTAATCCATGAACCCATATGTTTTAAATTGTTTTGCTAACACAATCTAGGATTCCTTATGGTTAGAATTAAGGCCAACCAAAGGAGAACCTAATGGTTCGGCCATGGTATGATCTAGGGTTCTAAAACCATGTTGTTGAACAAGTTATGCTCCAAATGATATATGAATGTATTGTGAAAGGAATTAGTTATTGTGGCTAGAACTTATGATACTATGTTCTAGGGTTCTAAAACCATGTTTTGAAACATACCATGTTGTTTACAAACATACCAATGATGCTTAAGGTTCGGCTATGTGTTTATGTACTAAAAGTTATGTTTTGAAACATACCATGTTTACAAATAATAAATGAAGATGCAATATCCTACATGTGCTTAGACCAAACCTAGGGTTGCCACTTCTATGGTTCGGCCATATGATGACAACTAGGGAGGAGTTGGGTTTTAAAACCATGTGGGGATTAAGTATGTATCAAATCATTCATGAGAAGGTTTAAACCAGAACTTGTTGTTACCATATGATTAAATGTTAGGATTTGCAAGTGACATTTTGTTAAGCATGATATATATTGCAAAGAATTTATGATGATGTTGTTTAAGAGATGGTTTAACATGTGTTAAGGTTCAATTAGTTGGATCCACTCCATGCTACATGTCTTAGATCATTCGGCCACACCATGAATAGGAAAGTGAGGTTAAAATTCCAACTTGATGATGGGCTCAAATGATATGTAATGGGTTCCTAGTATGGTACAAGTGTTGATGTAGCTAGGTTTTGAATTAATCAATGGTTTTATGAATAGCTAGGGTTCGGCCAGATTTGGAAATAAAAGGAATGAGTTAAGTCTAAATCTAACCCAGGGTGTGAAGGCTAAGTAATAAACTCTTATGATGGGTTAAGGTTATGATAATAAAACATTGTATGCATGCATAGTCTAGAAATAATCAAAACAGGTAATAATCCAAACATCCAACATGCAAATATTAAAGTTTCTCATTTCAGTCTGTCACGACACTACCACACACATCTTGTATCAGCCTTGTCCTGCTGCCCCATTGCTTAATGACTTTGGTATGGCTCTGCAACATAAGAAGGAAAACTATAAGCACAAGGCTTAGTAAGCTCCTTTCCTACTCACCAAAACCAATCGTCAATTCATGCATAACATTTACATCATATGAAATCACATAAGCATAAAAGCACATTAGCACATTGACCATTAGCACATAGACATTTCTTACTATTAACATTGAAATCATATGCACATTAATACTGAAATGTCTTTGAAAATTTATTATCATAGTAGATAAACATAATCATCATCATTGTTCTTTGGGGTCCCCCAGCTTGTACCCATTCATTCCTTGCGCGCAATTCCAAGCAAGTACGAGGTAGCAAGTCTCGACTACTCGGTTACTAGGTCTTTGGTCTTTCGACCTAGGGGCGTTTGGCTGCCTTAGGAGCCCATCCCTTGGATCCCTTTCGGGTTCCGGTACAAGCCATTCATTAAAGTAAATTAATGTACATGCTTTCATTTCTTTTTTTCATCCTGAATGTTCCTTATCATTTCATCTTTCATCACCCATTTATCATGGCGAACATTCAGACATTATTTCATGCAACATGTTATAATCTAACATGAATTCACTTTATATCATTAGCATGAAATAGCACATATCATAGATAGCATTATTGAAATCCTTCTCTGACTTAAACCCTAACCTTTCCTTAGGGTTAAGTAAAAATTTTAGGTTTCCTTTCCTTAGGGTTTTGTCATTCTTACTACCTGGAATAATTTAATCATATGTATCCATTCCATGGTTGATCACATAAGAACCCTAGACTCAACCAAAACCTTAATTTCTTAAGGTTGATCGAACCATCTTAGAGTCCCTCCTTAGATTCTTAATCTTATTGTGAAACCATAATACATGGATCATCTTAGAAGAACACTAAGTAATGTTTAAACCCATTAACTAGGTCTAAACCATCACTTGAGTACCCTTACATGTCATGGCCGAACCTTCCATGGTTTGAAATCCCTAGGTAGGCTTAACCATTTGCTCCCCTAAGCTTGGTTAAAGTTTCTCTAATCCTTGGAACCAATTGTTAGGGTTGGATCTTTACTTAATTCCCTTGTTCATGGTTGGCCGAACCCTTCCTAAGCTCAAACCAGCTTCCTTCCATCGCCCGACCAACGCCGCCGCCGTTTGCCCTCACTACCGCACACTCCCCTGCTCTGCCGAGATTCTACCACTCGCATGGGGAAGCAGCCTTCACTGCCCAAGAACGCGCCCCCGCCTCCGTTGTAACATTCCCTTCTCTTTCCCTTTCTCCATCACCACCCGCGTAGCTTGAAGCAGAGCCACCACCACACCGTTGCCGCCATCCCCTACCTCCTTCCCAAGAAGCCTTCCGACAACAAGAGAAGCCAGAAAAACCTAGCCCTTGCTTGTTCCTTCCTCCTTGTCACAAATTCTTATGGAATTCTGTTTGGATTTAGGGATCCGGTTGAGGGAGTGATTAAGAGTGAACATATTTAATTAAAGAATGAGTTTAATTGAGTTAATTGGTTTAATTAGGTTGTGATTAAGTTAGATTAATTAGATTAAGGTTTGCTTATGGTTAAACAGGTTTAGTTAGATAATTAATCGGTTAAAGTATTTATTAGTTTAATAATTGATTAATCAATTTAATTAGATTAATTGGAAATGATGAATCGATTTGGGTTAGGGTTAACGCTTGATCTGGTTGAGTGATTAAATTAAGTTAATTGGATTGAGTGGTGTTAACTGGACTTGGTTCGATTAATCCGACCAAGTTGAGCTAATTGGATCTTGGTTAAGTTGGTGTTTGATCTGGTTAAGTTTAATTGGACTTGGTTGAGTCAGTCTAGATTCGATTGAGATTTACCTTGTTGCAAAATTTAATATAATATTGTAGTTAGTGAGTGTTGTTTATTGTAAATTGTAGGACCTTAATTTGTGGATCCTATTATACGAAGAAGTTCTTATTTCGAAGTGCATCTTACCATGTGGGTAATCCCTATATTTGGTCAATACAGGATATTTCTTCTCTAGTACATGTTATATTTCCTTTATAGTTGATTTGATACCTTCATCATAATCCTATTCATTGTTATGTGGGTATCTTTTATCCTTGGACTCATATAATTTCCCTGTGCATGAATAAATAAAAATTTAAATGGTTATATATTTATATATGTTTTTAAAAAGGAGATTTAAAATTATTTTTAAACTATTGAAATGGGGTTTAAATAATTAAATTATTAAAGGATAAATAATTGATTTATTCCCTGTTTGCTCATGGGTTCACCTGGGGGAATTAAAATAGGAAAGGGTGGTTTCAATAGATACTCTGACTTACTCTGCCTATTGATACATTTCTTTATACTGCTTGACTTTTTATTTCTCATATTGTTGATATTGCATTTGGTTGATACTTATCCTTACCTGCAATCTTATAGTGATACCTAAATAAATGAATAGATTTGATTTGAGTTGGTCATTTAGACCAAGTCGAAAAGATACATATTGAGAATGTAACCATTATGATAATTGATGAAAAAATGATAAAAGAGATAAAATAAATTGATAAACATTAAAAAGGTGGTAACTATGAGTCTAGTTTTTATACCAGAGTTTTACCTGAGTACTGGACCGTACATCTGAGGAGTGATGGCGTATGTAGCCCTCAGTCCAGGGACTGTACACCGGAAGAGTGGTGGCATGATGTAGCCCTCGCTCTAGGGACTGTACACTTGAGTAGTGGTGGCGTAATGTAGCTCTCGGTCTCAAGCACTTGACCACCCACATATTATTGTGGTAGAGTAGAGGTCGCGGTCAGTGTTTATTTTATCTTCCACCAGTGAGAGCGATTAGCCCGTACGTTAAATAACATATGCGACAATAAATTCTGAGGAGACTATAGGCTGTTAGCCTATATATGAGTTATTATGAGGAGGCTATAGATTGTTAGCCTATAAATGAGTTATTACTATTCTCTGATGATATTGGCTCTTGATGTTCACTTTTTAATTGATGTTGACATTGATTTTAATATTACTCCTGTTGAGATTATACTGGTGAGATAATTTATAGTTTAATTAAACAACAAAGATTAAGAAATTATTATAATTAATGATAATAATTAAATCACATACATAAAAATATTACCTGATTCCAGACAATAATAATAACCAAAAATAGATATACAGATTTATAAATATGTATTATGTATAAATGGAGGAATATACGAAGAAAATGAAATTGAGGTAATAACTTATGATCTACTCTATTTCCTTGGCTTCTTAAATAAGATTAAATTCATGCATTGTCTATTCTGATTATCCACTTAGTATTTTATACTCACCACCCAGACTCTAGGATTTTGTCTCCTCAAGTAGTAGATAAGGATGTTGCTTGAAGCTTGGAGTTTTGTCAGACTGCCCCAATCTTATAGTAGCAGGAGTCATTGGTGTCTTATGTGGGTTTTCGGTTGGTATTTGTTTGTATCATTCGAATTGTTATCGATGTGTGGTTTGTAGAATTTTGTATGTATCTGTGGTTTGAACTTACATTCGTATTTGTGTGATTAATTTTGTTGCGAAATTTCTGTAACGTAAACTTGTGAAGTTTGTTGTTTGACTTTATTGTAAGCATTGTCGATGTACTTTAGAGATTTTTGATGTTACGTAGTTGATTTGTGTAAGATATGTAGTTTGTGGCTGTGTGGGCCCTTATGTGTTGTTGTAGCCTTATTGGATACATATGTTGCAATATAGAGTGGTCATGTGGGCCTTTATCATGTAGTATATGCATATGTTGTGATGTAGATCACCGTGTGAGCCTCTATCTTACTATGTATTCAGAAAAATTGAATTGTTACAGAGGAGATGCTACTGAAATTTTCCGAACAGTCGTCTCTCGGAATGTGACATAAAAACTTCCCAAATGCAGCATGTTCACAAACTTCAAATACATTTTCAAAGTCAGGATCATTAGAATATAGATCTTTAATGTATTCAAAACCTAATAAATTAATATTCAAATTTGAGATCAAGATATCCTTTCGAGACAAAGCTCGGCAACAATATTTTTCATACCTCGTTTATACTTGATCACATAAGAAAATGACTCAATGAACTCTACCCATTTTGTATAATATCTATTCAACTTACTTTGGCTCTTCAAATGCTTCAACGATTCATGCTCAGTGTGAATGACAAACTCTTTGGGCCACAAGCAATGCTAGCAAGTGTCTCTAAAGCCCTCACCAATGCATACATCTCTTTGTCGTATGTTGGATAGTTCAAAGTTGCTCCATTGAGTTTCTAACTAAAATAAGCAAGGGGTGACCTTCTTGTATTAGCATAGCTCCAATACCTATTCCTGATGCATCACACTCAATTTCAAAAGTTTTAGCAAAGTTAGGTAATGCAAGTATTGGTGCAGAAGTTAGCTTCTCCTTAAGTAAGTTGAAAACTATATTTTATTCACTATTTCAATGAAAACCAGAATTCTTTTTAACAACTTCAGTTAAGGGTGCAACTAAAGTATTAAAATTTTTAACAAACGTCCTATAGAAGTTAGGCAACCTATGAAAACTATGTACCTCAGTTATGATTTTTGGTGTTGGCCATTCATTAATAGCCTTAGCCTTCTTTTCATTCACTACTTTTCTCTTAGCACTAACAATATCACTAAGAACTCAATTTGACTAGTTCAAAAAGAACAATTTGAAGGTGGTTAGCATACAACTTTTCATTTCACAAAATAAGTAGAACTTTTTGTAAATGATTTAGATGTTCATCTAATTTTTGCTATAAATCAAGATGTCATCAAAACATACTACAACAAAGTCTCCAATAAAAACACACAAAATATGGTTCATTAATCTCATGAAAGTACTAGGTGCATTAGTTAGCCCAAATGGCATGACTAACCATTCATATAAACTATACCTAGTCTTAAAAGCAGTTTTTTATTCATCTGCCGCACGCATTCGAATTTGATGATAGCCAGACTTCAAATCAATTTTAGAGAAAATGCAAAAACCATGTAGTTCATCTAGCATATCATCTAATCTAGTAATAGGATGATGATACTTTATCGTAATCTTGTTGATAGCCCTTCAATCAACATACATTCTCCAAGTTCCATCCTTCTTAGGCACAAGCAAAACAGGAACAATATAAGGGCTCAATCTTTCTCTGATGTACCCTTTCCTCATCAACTCTTCATGCGTTTGAAGCCCGTTTAGCTCCGCTGGATTACTCCTATAGACCGGTCTATTAAGAATTGTTGCTCTTGGGATGAAATTAATTTGGTGCTCTATTCCCCTAAGTGGTGGTAATCCATCAGGAACCTCATCAGGAAATACATCATCAAAACTCCTGCAAAAAAGATTTAAAAATACTAGGCAAAGAAGAGTTAAGATTGTTAGTGTTGAAATAAGTATTCTTTACAAAAGTAAAATCATCGACTGTTGAGAATAAAATACTCTCTTAACCTCTCATTCTTTTGCATAAAAGCTCACTTTTTTTACTCTCTTTCTCTTGAAGTTTTTTTTCTTTTTCATTATTTTTTTTCACTCCTCTCATCCACACATTTTATTTTTCACACTCCTTTTCTTTTCCATTCTTTCTTATCTCACATACTTTTCTTTTTTCACTCTCATTTTCTATCCTCAATTGATCTTCATATACTTGTTTTGGAGTTAATGGCACAAGAGTTACAAGTTTACCATGCATCATAAAAGAATACTTATTTTTGAACTCATCATGCATGACATTCCTATCAAATTGCATTGGTCTACCTAAAAGAAAATGGCTTGCATGTATTGACACTACATCACAAAGAACCTGATGTGGACCAAGGAGGGGATACAAGCTTACAAGACAAAGCCAAGGAGGAAGAGGCATTGAAGGGAATTGGAGGACCCATGACAAGATCCAAGACTAAGAGAATGAAGCAAGCTTTGGAAGGCTTAATAATAGAGCTCAAGGAAAAGGAGGATCAATGCACAATGGAGGCAACAACTAAATGGATCACATTCCTTCAACTTGAAAGTGAAATTGGGCCAACATAAAGACAAAACTTGAAGGCCCAAATCTACATGATCCAAGATGCATTCAAGGGCTACAAGTGTCCAATTTTCGTTGGTATTTTTGGGGGAA
Organism: Curcuma longa; assembly: GCF_044706935.1. Lineage (NCBI taxonomy): Eukaryota > Viridiplantae > Streptophyta > Magnoliopsida > Zingiberales > Zingiberaceae > Curcuma > Curcuma longa. Next base: position 12,558,245 of record NC_133867.1, on the reverse strand, counting down.
TTTTCTGAAATAATTTTTGATGTCTTTTGGTGGGTTTTAATGCTTTTTGAGAGTTCCTAAGCTAGTATTATGGGAAATAAATGTCATGCATGCATGAGAATGATACATAATTAGTGCCTAGTGGGTCTTAGTGGATATTAAAAGCTTAGTGGGAAGTTAATGTTTCAACATCCACTAAATCTATATATAGGAGAACTCTTGTATGGCTAAGGGATGTTGAGTTTGAATGAAATTAGAGTTTTCTCTATTGTGAGAGCTTCCTTTGGTTCTTAGGCAAAGAACTAATCGTGATCTTATCAAGGCAACTTGTGGCGATCAAAATCCCCATGACTTATCACTCACCTTCTCATCTTTCTTGAGTGTGGCGTCAATATCCTTCCCTACATCTGAATATCAAGGCAATCCGTTCCAAGGTGCTTATCATTTGGTATTAGAGCCTTGGCTCCTTGATTTTCAGGTTTGCGTCTTGTTCTTGTTCATCTTTGTTGATCTTTCATCCTTAGTATTCTATTGGTGTTTTCATTCTCCATCTATCTTTATCGCTTCTCTATTTGGGTCCTAAACTCAAAAAAAAAGGTGTTACTAGAGTCACTGCTATAAAACCCTAAACCCTAAACCCTACCACAGGGTGTTACTAGGGTCTAAACCCTAAACTCAAAAGAGAAAATATCCCTGCTCTTAGAAGTAGAAGAAGAAGTAGTATGAAAAGGCTTCGTAGTGCTTGTTACCTCCTTTGAATTAGAAGAAGAACCCTCCTTCTTTGGCTTGTCCTTCCAACTTGAAGAGTAGTTTGAAGAAGATGATTTCTTCATAATGCCCTTTCTCTTTAATTGTTGCTCCACTTTCATTGCTTGATGAACTAGGTCTTCAAGCTCCACATAATGTTGTAACTCCACAATGTCTCCAATATCTCGGTTTAGGCCATGGAGAAACCGAGCCATGGTTGCTTCCCTATCCTCCAAAATATTAGCTCTAATCAAAGCCACCTCCATCTCCTTGTAATACTCATCCACACTCCTACTCCCTTGGATGAGTCTTTGCAATTTGTTGTGCAATTCCCTGTGGTAGTGGGAAGGCACAAACCTCCTTCTCATCAAAGTCTTCATTTCATCCCAAGTGTTGATAGGATGCTCTCCATACCTTCTTCTCTCCTTTTGCATTTGATCCCACCAAATTAAAGCATAATCAGTGAACTCAAGGGCAGCCACCTTCACTTTCTTTGCACCATTGTAGTTGTGGCATGAGAATATTTGCTCTAGTTTCATTTCCCACTCAAGATATGTGTTGGGGTCATTCCTTCCTTTGAAGGAAGGTACCTTGACTTTCATACCTCTTAGATCATCTTCATGTCGATAGTTTCTACCTCCTCTTTCATGTCTTCTTCCCCCTTCACGCCTCCTTCTTTCTCTTGGAGAACCATAGAATAGGAGGTCACTTTCTTGATGAGATTCTCCATGATTAGAATTGCCCCCATGGTTAGGAGCTCTTCCTCCTTCAAGTCGGTCCATCCTTTCGTGTAAGCCTTCAAGTTTTGTCTTTATGTTGGCCCAATTTCACTTTCAAGTTGAAGGAATGTGATCCATTTAGTTGTTGCCTCCATTGTGCATTGATCCTCCTTTTCCTTGAGCTCTATTATTAAGCCTTCCAAAGCTTGCTTCATTCTCTTAGTCTTGGATCTTGTCATGAGTCCTCCAATTCCCTTCAATGCCTCTTCCTCCTTGGCTTTGTCTTGTAAGCTTGTATCCCCTCCTTGGTCCACATCAGAACCTCATCATGATACCTACCAATAGATAATGAAATCAATACTTGCTTAGTGACCTTAACTTTTCCGCAATCATTCAACCATTGTAGTTTATAAGGTCTAGGACTTTTAGTGGTAGGCAAGCATAATTTCTCAACCAAGAGAGTTACTAGCTACATTATTGCAACTTCCCCCATCGATAATCATACTACATACCTTCTCTTTGATGTGACAACGGGTATGAAATATGTTCTCTAGTAGTTCTTCATCTTCTTCCTTCATTTGCATATTTAGAGCACAACTAGTGACCAGGGCTTCACCTTCAATGGGATACTCTTCTACATCACTTTCCAATAATGGTGGTAAGGCACTATCATCTTTACACTCACTCTCAGTTTCAATATCACCATTTTCTTTCAAAATCATAATTCTTTTGTTTGGACATTGTGATGCATTTAAAGCACTTAAAGCATTTAGTATCTCTATTTCTTGAAGATTGCATAGGTTCTTTACTTTTGACCAATGGAGAACTAGCATCTTTATGCTTCAAAAACTGAGTCTTGCTAAATTTCCAAGTGGACAAATTATGACTTCGCCCATGCTTGATTAAACCCTTCCTTTTGAGTTGCCTTTCAACTTTGATGGACATATGTAGCTTATCTTCAAGCTCCACATAATGTTGCAACTCCACTACATTTGAAATTTCTAGATTCAAGCCTTGTAAAAATTGTGCCATGGTTGATTCTCGATCCTCCTCCACATTGGCTGGAATCATAGAAATCTCCATCTCTTTGTGATATTCGTCCACTGTTTTGGACACTTGTGTTAGACTTTATAATCATTGGTACAAATCTCGATAGTAATGTGAGGGAATGAACCTCTTTCACATTATAGATTTCATCTCCTCCCATGTGTCAATGGGTCTCTCTTTGTTTCTTCTCCTATTTAGAATAATTTGATCCCATTAAATAATAGCATAATCAATAAACTCAATAGCAGCAAGTTTTACTTTCTTTTCTTCAGAGTACTTGTGACAATCAAACACTAATTCCACTTTCTTTTTCCACTCTAAATATACGTTTGGATCACTTTTGCCTTGAAATGAAGGAATCTTCATCTTGATATTGCCTAAGTTTCTATCAACATAATCATTTGTCCTTCCTCTTCTAACACCAATTCTAACATGACTCTGTCACTAGAAGCTCTATCATCAATGTCCTCAGAAATGCCAACATCATTATTGTCATCACGGCTATATGGCCTTGCACTTCATGTAGGAACTCTACCAATTTGACTATTTTGTAGTCCAGTAATTATAGCATCTTGTCTTTCTAATCTGTCGAGTATTTGACTGAATTTGATTTGCATGCGTTCCAAGTGTTGTCTCAAGGCACGTTGTTTAAGGGTTTCTCTAGGTCTTGCTTCTTCTCCACTTGTGTCATTAAAGTAAGCTTTTGTCACTCAACTCACTAATGTTAGCTCTTTAAAGAACTTACAATTGAGGCAATTCCTTATAAGCATTCCTTGACTAATTGAAAATCTCCAAGGAAATTAGGATAAAAGATAGAAATTTAAAAAGAATGCAATTGCAAAATTGAAAACTTGAATTAAATGTTGAAAGAAAATTTATCAAAATTGAATTTAGGTAAAACTTATTAGACTACGGAATTGAAAGATAAAGATACTTAAAATAAAAGCTTAAAGAAAATTTATCAGAACTTAATCTAGGTAGTTAAATCTAGGCAAGACTTATGAGAATGCTAAATTGAAGGATACTTGAAATAAGTGCTAAAAGAAAATTTACCAGAATGTAATTTTGGCAAATGTAAGAATTAAATCTAGGCAAAACTTTAAAGAAATTCAAAGTTGAAAGATAAAGATAGTTGAAATGAAATTTGCCAGAACTTAATCTAGACATGTGCAAGAATTAAATCTAGGCAAATTTTAAAAAAATGCAAAATCGAAAGGTAAGGGTAGTAAAAGAAAATGCAAGTATAGAAATTACAAGGTCTCTACACCCACCTTTTGTTGCTTCTTTTCTTTTACCTTTTTTTATCTTATTTTCAAAATTTCAGCCTCCCTTTCTAGCAACAAGCAAATAAGACTTACAAAGATTGAAAGAAATGATAACAATAAATATCAAATGATGAACAAAATAGATAAAGATTCAAGTTAAAAAAAAAATGATAACCAAATCGATTTAGAAAGATCAAAGCTCTGATACCAACTAATATGAACCCATGAGAGAAAAATCTCAAGAACCCACAAAGAATTGAAGAAAGATAGAAGGAAAGTCTAAATTGATAAGAAGGATGATTAGAACCTCAATTCGATACTTAAGAAAGCCGAACCTTAGTATAGAGGAAGAGGGAAGACGCCACAACCTTGGGATGGAGGTTGATAAGTTTTTGAATGCTACAAGGGGATGCTTTGATAAGTTCCAGTTCAATGAAGAACCAACAAGTGAGAGTCTCACCATGCTTTAGATTGAAAATATGCCAAAGATACATATGTGGCCGTCACTCCCTTTATTTATTGCTATAGAGATGTTAAAGTTCAAGGCGTCAAATAATTAAAGATGAAGTCAAATCTAGTTTATCATGCAAGAAGAAATGCAAAAAGCAACAAGGAGGATCCTTCAATTCATCATGATGAAGTGCATTAAATGCATTTATCATGTAAGAAAACAAAGAAATGCATTAAGACAAAGCAACAGAATATTCAAAAGTGCATTAAATGCATTAACATTCAAAAAATGCATTAATGCATTAAATGCATTAAATGCATTCAAAAACATGAACGTTGGAGCCACAACATTCAAGAGGATGCTCTCATGTAACACTATAAAACCACCTTGTATGGTTACTTTCAAGATAATGAAGAAAAGGCTTCATGTTTTCTCCTCTTTCTTACAACAAGTTTTTCATGGGTTCTCCTCCATTTTGTAACAAGCTTTGAAGTTAATACCAAAGCTAAATTTCAACATGGTATCAGAGCAGCAGAGTCTACCTCTTCCGCAACTAAGCTCGCTCCCTCCTCAACTCTTCTCTTCTCTTCTTCTTAGTTCCTCCAACTATATTCAATGGTCCGGATTCATTAAGAGGATCCTAAGTTCCTATAACCTTGAAGATCATATTCTTCAGGATCCTCCTATCGAATCTAATCCTACCTTCAAAGAATGGCAGAAGAAAGATAATCAAGTATTTGTTCATCTTCTTCTTTCTCTAGATGAAGCTCACAAGAGTATGGTTGCTTGTTCTCCAAATGCTAAAGCTTTATGGGATCATCTCTCGGCACTATATGGGCAAACCAACAACATCGGAAGAGTCTTCGAACTAAGAAGACAAATAGCAGACATGAGAAAAGAGAACAAGACTCTTCCACAACTCTTTGGAGAATTTGGTAACTTATGGAGCGAGCTTGAGGTTCTACGACCACCAACCACCGATCCGACAGAAATAATAAAGCGACAAAATGAAGACAAGGTTTTTAGTCTTCTTATGACTCTCGGAGACTCATTCTCAACTATGAGACAGGAAATTCTGCGAATGCAAAATCTCCCTACCTATCATGACGTATTGCAAATCATCCAAAGAACCGAGTCAAGCTTGAATATTGAAGAAACTTCAAACAAAAAAATGGAAGTTCATGGGTTCAAGATTAACGAAGTTCATCCAAAAGAAGAAGTATGTCCCAATTGCAAGAAGAAAGGGCATACAAAGGACAAGTGTTGGTTTCTTCATCCTCATTTAAGACCAAAGGCATTTCGAAAGAAGGAACCCATGCAAACATTAAAAGCACAAACTTCTATGGAGGAGCATCACCAAACCTCTACAACAGGTATATGCTTAAACTCCACTCTAGATACTAAACATTGGATTATTGATTCAGGATGTGATTATCATATGGTAAATGATAGGAATAAAATCATAAAGTTCAGAAACTTGGAAGAATGTAAAACAGTTAAGGTAGCTAATGGTCAAAACATAACAGTAAATCAAATAGGAGAAATTGATTTATTAGGAAAGCCAACGGATGCCCTCTATGTTCCAAATTTTACTTCCAATCTAATGTCTATTAGTAAAATAACTAAGGAATATGATTGTAAGGTTATTTTTGACTCTAACAAAGTATCATTTCAGGATATCAAGACAAATCTTTTGATTGGCAAGGGATATAGAAGGAATAACCTTTATGTTTTGGACCATGGCTATCAGGTCTTTAAAGCAAGCCAGGAGGACTCCCAACTTTGGCATGCTCGACTAGGTCACCCTAGTAGTTATGTCCTAAAATATTACTTTCCTACAGCTAGTTTAGATAATATTTGCAAACCTTGTATTCTCGGGAAAGAAACAAAGGCAAACTATCCTTGTTCTACCACTATATATGAAAAACCCTTTGATCTGGTTCACTCTGATGTATGGACTTCTCCAATTTTGTCTAAACAAGGTTATAAATACTTTGTTACATTCATTGATCATAAAACCAGATACACTTGGGTTTACATGCTCACCAATAAATCTCAAGTATTTGAGGCTTTTAAAAGCTATAACAATTATATCTCAAGGCAATACAATGGCAATATTAAAATCCTTAGATCCGATAATGGTGGAGAATACACAAGCAATAAAATAAGAGAATACTTAAAAGAAAGGGGAATTATTCATCAAACCTCATGTCCCTATACCCCTCAACAAAATGGGGTAGCCGAAAGGAAAAATAGGCATCTACTAGAAACAGCAAGAACTCTCCTAAATCATGCTAATGTTCCCAAAATATTCTGGTGTGAAGCCATTAGCACAGCAACTCATCTCATAAATCTAATGCCAACAGAAAACTTAGGAGGAAAGTCTCCAATAGAACTCCTATACAATAAAAGGCCTAATATCTCTCATTTAAGAATGTTTGGGTGCACATGCTATGCTTTCATCCCATTACAGCTTAGAACTAAATTGGATGATAAAGGAAGGAAATGTATTTTTCTTGGCTATGCTACATCAGAAAAAGGATATAAATGCTTTGATCCTGCTACTAACAAGATGTACACATCAAAGGATGTGATATTTGTGGAAAATGAGTTTTTCTTTTCAGAAACAAAGGAAGAAGAGGTAACAAAGGGAAGAAACCCAATTGATACTTGTCCTCTATTTCTTGAAGAAAGACAAGATCCGTCTCAAAGTAGCAACTTAGAGTCTCTAGAAAGCTCACAAGAAGGAACCAATCCCAATACTGAAGAAACTGAGGAGAGTCTAGAACAAGGGGGAGAAAATGAACTTCCGTCTCAATTAACCAACAATAGTGGATCAAGAGGAACTGAACATCTACCCTCCTCTTCTGCACCACTAAGGAGGTCAACAAGAATAAGGTATCCTCCATCTGAATGGATTAATCGTAGAACATACTATCACTCTAGCATGTTATGTCATCCTATCTCTGATTATTATACCACTAATAATATCTCATCAAGTCACCAAGCATTCTTGAGTGGCATAGATAAAGCACAGGAACCTAGAACATATGAGGAAGCAAAAGAACAACAATCTTGGCAAAAGGCAATGGAAGAAGAAATCAATGCCTTAGAAAAGAATGACACCTGGGAGATCACCAATTTGCCTAAAGGGAAGAAACCTGTAGGGTGCAAATGGGTATACAAGATCAAACACAAAAGTGATGGTACCATTGAACGACACAAAGCTAGACTGGTAGCCAAAGGATACACTCAAACCTATGGAATTGATTATAAGGAGACATTTGCACCCGTAGCCAAGATGAACACCATCCGAGTCTTACTTGCCCTTGCAATAAATATGGATTGGCCACTTTATCAAATGGATGTTGCCAATGCTTTTCTGCAGGGAGAACTAGAAGAAGAAGTCTATATGGAAATTCCACAAGGAATTCAAAAAAGATATGAAGGGAAGGTATGCAAACTGAACAAGGCCATATATGGCCTCAAACAATCTCCAAGGGCATGGTATGCTAAACTCAGCTCAGCTCTTTTAAGCTATAAGTTCAAAAAATGCAGTAGCGATTCCTCATTATTTGTTAAAATAGAAAATGATAAAACTGTCATCATTCTTATTTATGTAGATGACCTCATTATTACAGGAAATGATATAAATCTAATAAATCAAGTTAAATCATTTCTCAATTCTAAATTCGAGATCAAGGATTTAGGAAAACTAAAGTACTTCCTAGGTATAGAACTAGCCTACTCTCCTAATGGGCTAGTTCTATCCCAACGAAAGTATACACTTGACCTCTTACAGGAAACTGGAAAACTTGGAGCAAAACCAGTAGATAGCCCCTACTTCACATCTAAGAAAGAAAATGATAATGACAATCCTTGGGAGGACATTCAGCAATACCAAAGGTTAGTAGGTAAATTGATTTACCTAACCATTACTCGTCCAGATATTTCATTTGCAGTAAAACAACTTAGCCAAAACATGCACGCACCAAAGAAAAGTCATTGGAAAGCAGCAGAAAGAATCCTCCACTATCTGAAAGGGACACCAGGAAAAGGAATCTGGATGAGAAATAACCATAATACAGAAATTGTGGGATACTGCGATGCAGATTGGGCAGGAGATCATCAAGATAGAAGATCAACAACTGGATATTGTATGTTCGTAGGTGGAATTTACCTCATTTAACCTCCTTAATCCATGTTAACCAATCAGGGCTAAATTATTTATAATTAACCCCAAAATTTCTCGTATCTTATACTTCAACTGCATGGGAGCATGCATATGTTCAATTTCGTGGCAACACGATAAGTTTGGGACAAATGATATATTAATGCTACAAAGGTCAAAACAAGTAAAGTAGGCAAGTAGTCTATGAAATAAAGGTTAATACTCGAGATTTTTGGTTGATAGGGTTATAGGTGTATAGTTTATCAGGGTCGATTGAGCCCTTTGCCTTGTTGTAATTCTAGCACATCTGTTGTCGATAAGCTACTAGTCACATGGTTGTCTTCTCTCAGTTCTCAGTGACTAGTCCAAGTTAGAGGGCTCACACAGTAGGGTTGTCGAAGTTATAGGCTTGTACTCAGGCAGATTTCACACGAATTTCAACATGAATAAGTGGCTCGCCTCCATAAATCAAATGGAATGGTGCCATTTTTGTACTTTCCCAAGGAGTAGTCCTATACGCCCATAAGATATTTGGTAGCTCTTCCACCTAATTGTTGCTCCATTAGGAGGAGAGGTGCCTCGGGTGAAGCATTGAATATTCTAGTGTTGAGTTCACTGACGGAAGTCTGTGTAAAAATTGTTGCGTTGCTTAATCCCTTAATGCTTGAAAATCTTCTCGTGACATGGTGATAACTTCAACATGAGCTGCGTCTCCTATGGTGCTTGGGCCTCCGATAATTTTTCTCGATTCCACCATCATAGCATCTCAATTCAGGCGAGAGAATTTCCACAGACAATCGACCTTGGGAGTTAGCAAGATGAAATGGCAGAGGTGACGATGTTGAAGGTCCTGGAGAGATGGAACAACCAAAGATACCTACAACACTCGATGAGAATTAAAATTGGTGTCGAGGGAGCTCAACGTGACTGCTCCAACACTCAGGTTAGCATAATGTCTTAGGAAAAGTGGAAACAGTAGAACAATGGATTAAGAAGAAGAAAGAAAATAAAATATCCCTTATGCCTTGCATGATTTCTCCAGAGTTTATATGTTCGTCGAAAAGAGCATCTCCACATCCGCAATCCTAGGAGACCAAATCCGACAGTTGTTACTTCTCCATTCATTGCATGCCACGTGTATGTAGGAGAGCATTTAGGGGACGAAGTTTGATACCCATATGATTGTTCCTATATTCACTCATGGTGCTATATTCAAGAATATTTGTAGTAACCGCAAGTAAGCCCCTTAGGATGATTAGGTTTTAGAGTCATGGTGTCTGAATCGTCGATGTTGGGTCGATGAGGGAGTGGAGAATGTGTCCTCTAAAGTCCTGGTGGTTGGAGAAGGCTATGTCCTCTAGACTCAGGGTGGCTAAGTCAGTGAGATAGTCGAGGAGGTTCGGTCCTCTAAAGTCGGGGTGGCTGAGTCGGTGAGGGAGTTAAGGTTGTGTCCTTTGGAGTTAAGGTAACTAAGTCGATGAGGGAGTTGAGGAGGTTGTATCCTCTAGAGTCGAGGTGGCTGAGTCGGTGAGAAAGTTAAGGAGGTTGTGTTGTCAGACATCATGGTGGTCGAGTAGGTGAGGGAGTCAAGAAGGCTATGTCCCCTAGAGTCGAGGTGGCCAAGTCGATGGATGTAGCCAAAGTTCTCAAACCGAGCTAATGGGGTCGAAGTTGGCTCTTTAACCTCCACCAAGTCTTAACATTTGATCTCCATCAAGGCTTGACTATTGATTTCACTCTGCCATATATAATTCTCTCTTCTTATCATATCACTTAGTATAAGCTCACATTAGGTTATTTATGGGAGTTTATATTGAAAAAAAATACACAAAATAACTTGTGGTGCAATGTTTAGAAATATCCATAGTAACCATCAGTAAACCCCTGTTGGATGATTAGGTTTTAGAGGAGTCGAAAGTCTAAATCCTTCGACGTCAAGGTGGCCAAGTCAATGAGGTTGTGTTCTTTGGAGTCGGGTGACCGAGTCGGTAAGGTAGTTGATGATAAATACCTTGGAATGAATCGCCTTGATATTCAGATGTAGGGAAGGATATTGATGCCATACTCAAGAAAGATGAGAAGGTGAGTGATAAGTCATGAGGGTTTTGATCGCCACAAGTTGCCTTGATAAGATCACGATTAGTTCTTTGCCTAAGAACCAAAGGAAGCTCTCACAATAGAGAAAACTCTAATTTCATTCAAACTCAACATGCCTTAGCCATACAAGAGTTCTCCTATATATAGACTTAGTGGAGGTTGAAACATTAACTTCCCACTAAGCTTTTAATATCCACTAAGACCCACTAGGCACTAATTATGCACCATTATCATACATGCATGCATAACATTTATTTCCCATAATACTAGCTTAGGAACTCCCAAAAAGCATTAAAAACCCACCAAAAGACATCAAAAATTATTTCAGAAAATTCCCCCAAAAATACTAACGAAAATTGGGCACTTGTAGCCCTTGAATGCATCTTGGATCATGTAGATTTGGGCCTTCAAGTTTTGTCTTTATGTTGGCCCAATTTCACTTTCAAGTTGAAGGAATGTGATCCATTTAGTTGTTGCCTCCATTGTGCATTGATCCTCCTTTTCCTTGAGCTCCATTATTAAGCCTTCCAAAGCTTGCTTCATTCTCTTAGTCTTGGATCTTGTCATGGGTCCTCCAATTCCCTTCAATGCCTCTTCCTCCTTGGTTTTATCTTGTAAGCTTGTATCCCCTCCTTGGTCCACATCAGTTGAGAAGGTTGTGCCCTCTAAGTCAGGGTGGCTGAGTCTGTGAGGGAGTCGAGGAGGATGTGTCCTCTAGAGTCAGGATGGCCAAGTTGATGAGTAAGTCAGGGTGACTGAGTCGATGAGGCACTATATCTTCTAAAGTTGGGATGGCAGAGTTAGTGAGGTAGTTGAGGAGGTTGTGTCTTCTAGAGTTGGGTGGCCTGAGTCGGTGAGGGAGTCGAGGAGGTTGTGTCCTTTGAAATTGGGGTGGCCGAGTCAATGAGATAGTCAAGGAGGTTATGCCCTCTGAAGTCCGGGTGGTCGTGTCGATGAGAGAGTCGAGGAGGTTGAGTTCTCTGAAGTCGAGGTAGCCATGTTAAGGGATGGAGGAGCCAAAGTTCTCGAACCGAGCCAATGAGGTCAAAGTTGGCTCTTTAACCTCCACCAAATTTTGACTTTTGATCTCCACCTGGACTTGACTATTGGCTTAACTCTGCCACGTATGATTCTTTCTTCTTACAATATCACGCAGTATAAACTCACATTAAGTTATTATGGGAGTTTATATTGAAAACAAAATAGAGGGAAAAAATGAGTTTAGATACGTTATACTAGTTATTAATTAATTAAAAAAACACTTGGATACTATATATAAATGGATATTGTGAAACAACAAACGCAACCCTATATTCTACTTTCCCCGGAGTCTAGTATCCATCTTCCTTTTTTATCTAAAGCTTTATCAAATACAAAACTTCCATCATGAGTTTTTTTGCTTCTCGTAATCATGAATGTTGCACTTCTCATTATGATGTTTTGCTATAGGTTCTACATTTGACAATTCTAAACTAATGTCAATTTATGATTGTCAACTGCTAATACATTTTAATTAAAAGCATTTTATTTTTTTATTTCTTTGTGCAGAATGGAAATTAATTAATTGCTTTATTTGAGATAAAGATGAATTTATACATTATTTGATTTTGAGAAATATTTGGCTTTCTTTGGAATGGAATGAAAATTAGGATAGCTGGGGTTCATGTTTATCCCAAAGTGAACTAAAATTGGACATAAATGAGACTCTATAATTAATGTCTAGGTCAACCAACATTACTATTCTTTACCACTTATTTAAGGTATTCTCCATCATTTTAAGCCAACAACAAAGGTCTCGTATTTTGTCACCAATATCCATTTCACCCCTTCATTATTTCTATTTTCAAGGATTGTCTCTCCTCTCCTTCCACTCTTCCTTCAAGAGTCCCCAATCCTATAGTTGATTAAATATCCAACTCTCCTTTGTTGCAAAATTCAACATCATTTGAACCTACAATGAAATGAAATTCTCTTTCAACCTTTTGCCTAGCTCTTACTATACCTATTTGATGGAACATACTTCTATTAAATTCTTTGTTTCTCCCATGCAATTTAGATTCATATCGATGGAAATCCTATAGAAAGAAACACTACTAATAAAGAAGAGTAGCTAGTAGGACACTAAACAAGCAAAGGATGCATGATGCACACTACATATGATACTTGTGGCAGCTTCCAAAGATATAATAGTGTTGATAGGAAAGAGAGAGATGCAGATTCATAGTTACATGATGAATCTAAATAAAAAATTTATCTAGAAAATCACATATAATAATTATAAGAATAATTGCAATCACAAATAACTTCGATTATTCATATGGATAACGATCAGTGATAGAACAATAACTCAAATATATGCCCCAAAATAAATTAATTATTTGATCATGAAACAAATCACAAATCATAAATTGGAGAGTAACAACTTTGATCATAGATTAATATCTTAAATCATGATGAATCATCAATTTGTTTAAATATCAACTATAGATTAATCTCCAACCACCTATAGATTAGTCTCCAACCACATCATAGCTCAACTTCTTAGGTTTGTAGATTGCAAATTGATTAGTGATTCTTAAATAAATAACTTTAATCCAGATAGGATTTCAATTCAAATAATAAATCAAGATATGTAATTTATTTAACAAAAGGGCAATCTGACGTGCGAAATTCCCGTTAACATAGGATCTCAGAGAAAGATCAGACCACACTTCAAAATTGTAAGATGTTCTTTCCACGACTTTAATCCGTGACCATGGTCACATAGTTGCAACTTTATTGTTGCGTCAAAGCTCCCCTTCATATAATTATTTATCAAATCATAAAAATAAATCAAGGATCTAAATATCATGTAATGCTCCCAAAACCATACTTGGCTACTCCTAAGAATCAAGTAATCCTATAAGGGATTTGGGTGGACCAACAAGAGACCAAGTTTACCAAAATAAGGGATTTGGGTGGACCAACAAGAGAGTAAGTTTACCAAAATAGAAGACTAAGTTGATTAAAATAGGAGAGTAAGTGAACCAAAATCAGATGTGATAAATAAGTGTCAACAAATCTCAAATTTTGGTCTACACACTTTTAGTTCTTGAAAAGAGTATCAAACAACTTCAAGAGTTTTCAACACATTGTATTCTAACAACTTGTCAACAAAATTTGAGTCTAGGCCACTAGTGTGACCAATAATACCTAGGATCTCTTACAAGATTTTACACACCCTAAAATAAACTTCACATGTATATAAGAAATACTATACCCATCCCAACAATAATTGGATCAAACAAATAAAAAAAGATGAGTCTACCCATTAGCTAACAACATAGAAACTATGCTAACAACATAGTAAAAGAAACTATCAATTAGTCTACCCATTAGCATGAAAGTGTTGGACACCACTTAAAATTAAATAACCTAAAGAGAAGTAATCCTTACTATAACTACCATGTCGACAACACGAATAACTTGTAACCATAACATTCAAAGTAATGAATTTCACCTAATAAGTTGCCACACCAATTTAGCTTGAACATTTCATCAATCAACATCTTGCAACAAGCCATAATATACCATTTATACCAACTATGTTATGCAATACTTATCCAAATGCCTAAAAATATTCACACACAAAAGGGTCAACACTATTTGCAACATACCATACCGACTAAGTTGATATCGTCAAAGTAGGGTCAGCACCATGAAAGGAAAAAAAGTTGATGGCATGGTCAAGATAAGGAAACACCACATTAAAGTTGATGGCATGGTCAAGATAAGGAAACACCACATTTACCACATCTAGGATATTATAATTAAAGCTAACACTATAATGCTCATGCATTACAAAACAAATGCACCAATTAAAGCAACTTGCCACCCCAACAATCCAACTATACATTGGATTTTCAATGCAAGATGCATGCTCATGTGCAAAGCCAATGATGACTTTTCGTTGCCTCTAATCATGAATCACACACCTCGACAAAGTGATACCCACCACAAATGAACTAAATAAATGTCCAACCAGCATACATCCAATGATACCAAAAAAAATTCAAAACCAAGAGACGATAAAACTTTTAGCGTTGCTACCCTTTAACTAAGATCATGGGTATATACAATTTTGACCATATGACAAATCATGAACAAAATATTTCATTATGATGGATGACAAATTGATAACTCAAATATGAGATCCCAAATCAATTTTTTGAAAAGATTATGTATCACTAAACACAAATCTTAGGTTATAATTTGAGACAAATCGTATTAGATTATATATCTCTACAATTCAACCCTCCAAAACTTTATACTGAACAAATACTATTCCCCTATCACCTTGGTCATTAACCCATTAATCCTAACCTTAACTCTTAAGGTGTTTCCTTTAATATTAACTCCTTAATTCGTAACTCCTTAACCTCAAACCAACTCAAACCTCAAACCCTAATATTGAACTCACAAACAGTGACCCCTAAACCCCAACCTTGAGTAATTGTCTTAAAACTTTTGCTTTATGACCTCTCATCGAGTGAGATGATTCCAAAAGATAAAGGTTTTTTCTAAGGACTACGATTTGATAACTACAATATGTCAATTCAATAGAATTTGATGAGGAAGTCATGTTAACTACTCAAATATATGTCTATTTATATAGGGTTGTAAACAACCATACCAATAAAAGAAGACATGACCAAACTTATGTAAATAGATTCTTAACACCTATATAACTTGAGACACATTTTGTCTTCTGAATTTAAATGATATATGATAAGATTGATACTCACCACTACTACTATTGTTCCTAGTGGCAAGTCCTCCATAATCATAGAAGCTTGTGTTGGAGCTTTTATATTCCATTAATAGTACCTTGCATCAATTTTTATTCTTAAAATTCACCTTGAATACCTGCAAGCAAATGTTATGAAAGGAGTTTTAAGATGATATAAATTGCATGTGATACCAACCTACATGTTTATGACAAAGATTTCCAATTAAAAATGAAAACAAGAGTAGAACCTTAGAGAAGGCTAACCTTTGCTCATAGGTGGTATGGTTTGTTAATATGGTTGTTGGCATGTTTTCAATTACTAAATCAAGAATTCATGGAGTTAAAAACCTAGACTCCCCATTTGTAGGGTTCGGCCACATGAAGTATAAAACCTAAGGTTAAGTTTCGATGAACCAATGAATGTGTAAATGAATAAGTGATATTATAGCATGTGTAGGGAATCAATGGGTTAAGTGCTTGATGAGTAGATTGAGCCTCGGGGAGCCATCTATTCATAGAGCACATAACTTATAGTTTTCCAAATATATGAGGTTCGACCAACCCACGTAGGAAATCAATTGGTTGAGCTAACCTAAGGGTTCTAACCATAAAATTGGTTAAGTGCTTGATGAGTAGATTGAGCCCCGGGAAGCCATCTATTCATAAAGCACATAACTTAACGTTTCAAACCTAAGGAGTTTGATCAACCCATGTAGGGAATCAATTGGTTAGGCTAACTTTTCTTTTTTTTTTTTGGCTGAAAATATTTTTTTTCCTCTTTTTGGCTGAAAATAATTTTTTCCCTTTTTTTTTTGAATAGAAACAAGCAAATAAGACTTACAAAGATTAAAAGAAATGCAAATAATAAGTATCAAATGATGAACAAAATAGATAAAGTTTCAAGCACAAAAGAAAAGGATAATCAAATCGATTTAGAAAAGCTGAGGCTTTGATACCAACTGATGTGAACCCAAAGAGAAATATCTCAATAACCCACAACTAATTGAAGAGAGAAAGAAGGAGAGTCTAAATCGATAAGAAAGATGAATAAAACCTCGACCCGATACTTAGAAAAGTCGAACCTTGGTATAGATGAAGAGGGAAGACGCCACAATCTTGGAATGGAGGTTGATAAGTCTTGAACGCCACAAGGGGATGCCTTGATAAGTTCTAGTTCAATGAAGAACCAACAAGTGAGAGCCTCACCATGCTTTAGATTGAAAATATGCCAAAAGATACATGTGTGACCGTCATCCACTTTATTTATAGCTCTATAACCTAAAACCCTAAAAGGCCAAAAGGAAGCCTATTTAGTAAAGGTCTATGTAAACTACTTAGCTATAGTAAGCTTATGGCATCATTGCAACCCAAATAAAGCTAGAAATTGAGCCTAAATTGTACCTACATATCTCTACTACATAATCATGGGACTAAGTGACTACTTAAGCTCATCCAAGGCTTGAATTAAGTTGACTAAGCCGCATGACTTACTCTTGATCAAACCTTCTTCAATTGTAACTTTGGCCTTCACATCTTCAATTAGCACATTAAGTGCGTCCTTCATCTTCTTAACCTTAGCTCTTGTAATTGGGCCTCCATTGATGCATAATGAATCATCAACAACATCTAGAGTGGGTTGAATATGATCCATATTAGCTTGTTGGGCAACTTGTTCACTTGGTTTGACTCCATCAGGGCTGAAATCTTGAATCTCTACTACACTTCCTACTAAGCATTTAATATCCATTAAGACCCACTAAGCACTAATTATGTGTCACTATCATGCAATCAGGCATGGGACATTTATTTTCCACTATTGCAGCCACTGATCCTATTAATAGCTTAGGGACTCTCAAAAAGGCATTAAAACCCCACAAAAGACATTAAAAGTCATTTCAGAAAAATCCCCCAAAAATACATACGAAAATTGGCCACTTGTAGCCCTTGAATGTATCTTTGATCATGCAAATTTGGGCCTTCAAGTTCTGTCTTCATGTTGGCTCAATTTCACTTTCAAGTTGAAGGAATGTGATCCACTTGGTTGTTGCCTCCATTGTGCATTGATTCTCCTTTTCCTTGAGCTTCATTATTAAGCCTTCCAAAGCTTGCTTCATTCTCTTAGTCTTGGACCTTGCGAGGGGTCCTCCAATTCCTTCAATGCTTCTTCCTCCTTGGTTTTGTCTTGTAAGCTTATAACCCCTCCTTGGCTCACATCACAATCTCAAAAGGACTGAAACCTGTAGTCCTATTTCTTGACCGATTATAAGCAAATTCTGTTTGAGGTAAAGTCAAATCTCATTGCTTTGATTTTTAGTTCCTAGGTGTAGAGTTATTGTAAATTGTAGGACCTTGATTTGTGGATCCTATTATATGGAGAGGTTCTTGTTTCGACGATTCGTCAATCAAATGGTTACTCTTGTGCTTGATCAACTTGGTCGAGGGCCAATTTCTATTCGTAGTGCATGATTATTTTTAATCCACGTAAAACCATTATTAAAATACCTTGTTGTTATCCTTGATACCTTGTTGTTGATCTTGCATATGATGTTTCTTTTAATTGCTGCCGCCCACTCCTTGTGCTGGCCATACTTCAGGGCTTCTTGTTGTGAGGCATTGATTGATGTTGATTATGCCTGATTGATATGTCATCTTCTGCTTGACTAGTATTGAATTAAATCACGACCCTTATCATGACATATACATGATGCAAAACCACTCCAATATTGCATCTATCTTTGTGGATCTGTTCAATAGAGACAATAAAATCAAAAAAAGATTGTATTTCTTCCTATTGATTATTTGTTGGCACTCACTTGACATCGAAGTGTATCTGATATAAATCTCATGAAGGTGGCACGTTCGACAATCCAAAAGGCATGACCATCCACTTGTATAATAGAGTCTTCCATTCATCTCCCAACCTTATCCTGATCTGGTGGTATCATTTTTGCAACATGTGTCTTGGAAATCTGTGATGGCTGATAACTGGTTCTAGTTGATATAACCCCTTTCTAGTTGTCGCTGTAATTATAAGCAGGTCTGATTGGATATACTGGATATCCTTAGGCGGTTGAATCTTCTAGCATCAGCTCGACAAATTCTGCTAGTAAGTACTTCTGCGGGTAAAGCCACGTATATGGCATAAACTACGTCTTCAGACTCCATCTCATCTATAAATTTGGAAACAAAAAGCAAGTTAGGTGACGAAATTGGAGTAGTTCTTTCCCGATCATCTTCTTGCCCTTGAGGTGTAGAGTTATTTGTTTGATTTGTGGATCCTATTATATGGAGAGGTTCTTGTTTCACTTGACTCTTGTGCTTGATCAACTTAGGTTTCTATGATAGTGGCACAAGAGTGAGATCTTTTAATTGCTATTTGTTGCACTGTGAGTGATAACTGGTTCTAGTTGATGTTGATTATGCCTGATTGGATATAGGCCTTATTGAATAATCATGACATATACATGGAATTATAAAACTAGGTGTGTTGATCATTATTGTTTTTGTTGGCACTCACTTGACACTGTATGATAGTGGCACAAGAGTGAGAGTATTTGTTGCACTATGTTAGGTGCAACCAGACTGGCTAGATAGCCTTCCTGCGATATCTTACCCGCTCCCCACATGATTAGTAGTGGTTTGTTGTTGGAGCGTGTGCAATTATCTTATCGTGCGCCCTAGTTTACTGCACTGGGTAGGTGTTTGGGGATGGTGAGTGCAGATAGTGAACAAACATAACATATGCACATGCATTTATTGGTAGTTGTATACTTCATTTATGGTTGTTGCATTTGTTGTGGTCGTTGCACTTGTTGCTACATGATTGTGGTTATTACACTTGTTGTGGTTGTTGCACTTGTTATGGTTGTTGCACTTATTGTTATAACATTGTGCTCGTATTGTATGATATCTATTAGTTGACCTTGTTCATTATACCGTAAGCTATCCTGTTATTTCATTATATATATGTTGTTGTGCACTTTTATTCTAGTATCCACTGAGTATTATATACTCACCACCCATACCCTGGGGTTTTCCTTTCTTTCTCCCTAGGTAGCAGATAAGGATGTCATTTGAAGCTTGGAGTTGTGCCAGACTGCCCTATCTCACAGCAGGAGGAGTCGTTGTTTCATGGTTTGGTTCTTTCTAGATTATGTTCGTTGTTTTCCTTATATGATGTGGACTACTTGTTGTTTTATTTCGTATGGTTTTGGACTGCGTTGGATGGTGGTTTTGAACTTATGTTCGTAGTTGTGTGGACATAAACCTTGTTAAGTTTTCTGTTGCGGAATTTCTATTATTGTAGACTCGTGGAGTTTTATTGTTGGCTTGTTGTGAGCACTATCGAAGTGTTATGGGATTTTCGTTGTTGTGTAGTAGTATGTGCATTTGTTGTTGTGGTCGTTATATTAGCTGCATGTGTTGGGGGTGTGGTTTGTGGCCATGTGGGTCTTTAACTAGTAGTTAGCAGCATATATATATTTGTATTATACTGGCAATCGGCTGTGTGGACCTATTATATCATTATATATCAGTGAAAGTTGAATTGTCATAGGGGAGATGCTGCCAAAATTTTTTTCGGACGGTCATCTCCCGGGACGTGACACTATCACCCCTCCCGACTTTGTCTGCTAATTGGCTAATCCACCCTGAGGCATAAGTGACTCGTTCCCTCAAACCTAAAGGTCTTGCTAGTGAATCCCTCTCTTAGACTAGAAGGATTGATCACCTTGCACTCTTGAAAACATTGGTCATCGAAGCTACGGTCGTCTCAACCCTTCTAGAGGCCCTAGTCAAAAAATAATTATTAACTAATTAAATATTTGTAATTTTTTTAAAAAATAATATTATTTTAATAAAATTTTTAGAAGTAAATTACTAATAAAATTTTATATTCAAATTTTGATAATATAGCTACTAGATCACTCGACTACTCGATTGTAGGGCGCGGAGCACTGATCCCCCGATTTGGATCATCGGACTACTTTGTTGTAGGGCACGGAGTACTGATCCCCCGATGCCGGACATTTCAAGACTCAGATGCTTGCACGAGTTCTATAGTGAGTGTGGCAGTTGCATCATGCATATGCACATTATGTGCATGATATATATGTATTGGACCGCACTGATACTGCATTTTGATTGTCTACTTGTTTGATTCTTGACTGTTGCACTATGTTTGACATGTCATTCATATGGTGCATTACATGAGATCCATGTTAGTTGCTTATTACCTGCAGAGACATTGTTGATACCTTGTTGACCTTTGGTTTGTATCTATACTCTTGCTATTTATTTCGTCATGCACTTTCTTTCTGTATTACCCACTGAGTATTTACACTCACATCTTTGGACCCAGGAATTTTTCTGTCTTCCCAGATATCAGGTAAGAGCTTACAGAGGATGCCAGGGATCTGCCAGTTATGCCATCTCACGACGAGGACTTTGTGTGTGTGTTGGATATGTTTGTAGTATGTGGTAATATACTTGTATTGTTGGTTTACTTTCTGCACTATCGGACTTTCTGATTTCGTATCGATTTTCGAAACTATAGCATGTTTCCTATTTGAGATTTCATACTTGTACTTGTTACGTTTCCGTTTACAGAAACTTTTGGATTTTTCGTTACTTTACGAATTGATTCCTTAATTGTTATGTAGAATTAGAATTTCATTTCTATGCATTGTGTAGGATGAGTATGTGGCCGTGTGGGTCACTTTTACTTTTAATTACTTGTCTAAATCCATATTTTGTATTTAGAGAATGTCAGTGATACAGAAGAAGTGCTGCCAAAATTTTTCGGACGACTATCTCCCGGATCGTGACACTATTGCTCTAAATGGTGGCAATCCATCAGGAACCTCATCAGGAAATACATTATCAAACTCCTACAAAAGAGATTTAACAATACTAGGCAAAGAAGAGTTAAGATTTTAGTGTTGAAATAAGCCTCTTTGTACAAAAATAAAATCATCGGCTGTTGAGAATAAAAAACTCTCTTAACCTCTCTTTCTTTTGCATAAAAGCACACTTTTTTTACTCTCTTGCTTAGAATAATTTGATCCCACCAAATAATAGCATAATCAATAAACTCAACAGCAGCAATTTTTACCTTCTTTTCTTCAGAGTAATTATGACAATCAAACACTATATAATCCGTATTAACTTGTTGGGCAACTTGTTCACTTGGTTTGACTCCATCAATATCCAAAATATCACGAGTCGAATCTTGATGCAAAATTATGCTCTTTGGTGGAAAAGCATGGAACACAAATGGACGGGGGCCATGGTTAAGTTCTTGAATTGGGAAAAGCATGGGTCGGGCCATAGTTGAGTACTTGAATTGGAACAAGTATGGATCCCCTTGTGGGCCATGGTCGAGTACCCTGCATAACTAGCTTTAGCGATGGACGGATTGTGAAGGTCTGGCAGTCGGTGTCTAACAACGTGATCACTATCCAAATTTATTCTAGGGACCGATGGAAAACTTTCATGGCATTAAACTAGTCATCTCTAAGATTAGTTAGTTTGAAAAATTAGGGACTTGAATTATAAAAAAATGAGACATAAGATTTGCCATAATTAAAGATGGAGATTTCTATCTTGACCTCCTTAAACAATAACTTTTATGTGCTACTTTAATGCTTTCAAAATATATATCATAAACAAATTATGGGAAAGTGTAATAGATTTGAGCTCTAGATAGGTTGAAAGCCATCTAGGATTTGCGACAATTAAAGGTGGGTATTTCTTTCCTTGGCGTCCTTATATTATTACTTTTTAGTACATAAATGTAGAATTTAAAATGACTCCTATGTGCTTCTTTATTACTTTCAAAATATATAAAATAAAATTCTTTTACATTCACATTGAAATTTTCTAGAAAAAAATTGAAACAGGAAAATAATTATTCTACAATACTTTTTCTGCTTGTACATTTACTTGACCTTCGATGCTCTAAGGGGTGGGGGAGGTTTTTTTACACCGAGGATATGCACCTGCCGAGAATTGATTCCTTGCCCCATTGTAACAAGTCTGCATGCCATCCTCTAGCCAACTGGGTAGCCTCATGATAAACTCCTTGGACCTTATGTTAGTAGTTGTTTTATATTTATTGGTTGCTATGGAAACTAATAGATGGCTAGGATATAGAAGAGTCTCTAGTAAATTATTAAATAGATCTAAGACTTGAGCTGCTAATGAGAGAGAGAAAAAAATTAATTCTAAGCTTTATACCAGAGTAGCCATCTGCTCACGAAGTTGGCGTGGTAGTGTATTGAGCTAATGTGGTAGTGTGTTGTCGCTTGTAATTAATATTTATTCATGTGCCTTAATCATCCATGAAGCTTGCATGGTAGCATGTTGTCACTTGCAATAAATATTTATGGATGAGCCTTGACCACCCATGAAGTTGAGATGGTAGCGTGTTGTCGTCCATCATTAGCAATCAAATTTTGATTGCTAAGCTATTGCTAAGTCTGATTAGTGGCAGCTTAGCGATCGAAATTTTCGATTACAATAATTTTGGTCGCCAATTGAATTTTACAATGGAATTATTTTTTTATTGTTAATTAGCAAGAAATTTTTTTTCCTGTCACTAACATTAGCGATGAAAATTATATTTTCATCACTAATTTATGGCAAAATTTTGGCACAACCCTTTAATTCTGGAATTAAAATCCTGTTTACATTCAAAATCATTAGACACCATTACGATACAACATTACAAACCATTCATTACATATTTAACATTCACAAACTATCATCAATGACAAACAATTTATGATACATTCACAAACAATTCAAAAACATCCACAAACAATTCACAAACAAGATCATTTAATCGATATCACAAACCATCCATGATACATTCAAAAACAATTCCATCACATATGGTTCAAAACATTGTACGTTACATTCATCATTCATTTAAAGCAGTGTGCATTGTTTAAAACAATTCCATCAAAATAAACATACATCACATCTAACACATTCAAATCTAACACATCCCAAATCAATACATCTCAACTCAAAACATGCAGCAAGTACAATATGATAAGTTATTAAAAAAATAACTGTAAAACTACTCATATATGAAAAATTTTTGCTCATATATGAATACAAGCAAAACTACTTTACACTAGAAAACACAAATTGATAAAAACAAGTTTCACATATTTTTTTTTAAAATATACTTTAATGAGAGTTAAGATATCTATTGATGATAATAGAATATACCTTTATCTACATTGTTCTTGCAAAGATGTATTACAATTAGAAATGCATATAATATTAAAATTAACATAACTATTTTATATATTTATAAATGATAAACAAAAAAACTATCTTAGAAAACTGTTGTTATTATGAGCTAATTATTAGGAGCGTTCGGGTCTTGAGTCTCTTGGGAGTCAAAACGATGAGATGTTTGAAAATTTAAACTCCATCATAAATTCTTGCATTTGTCGCTCTACTAATGTCTTAACTCGATCTTCCATCGATTGCTAATCACTAGTACATGAATTAATATTGTTGATAGATCCTTTTATGTGAACACCTAAATTATATGTAAGTGTATGTGAATCATGTTGTGCCAGTTGAAATTTGAAGTCATTAACATAGTAACTATAGTAGACTCTTATATTATGGAAAGGTCCTAATGCAAGATTCATTATCGTTACATCTTGCACATTTGATATTCTACCATCCTTCACTTATAAATTTAATTATGATATCAATTATCGATTATATAATATACTTGAAGAAAATAATTTAGATCTCTAACTTAGATTCCAAACTAGAATGCAAATTTGGTCTCTTTAATTTTTTCTACATCATTGGTATCTATTGATGAATTTTGTAGTTGTAGTTGTTATTCGTACAAACTATCAAGGAAGGTAATTTTAAGACATATAGAATAACAAACAAATATAACAAGCTAAATGTTTGAATATAGAAGTTAATTTACTTTATGTTCACAGTTCAACCTCATCACAGCTCAGAAGTTTATATGTTCTTGCTGCATGATATTCTTTTGGATTTAATCATCTACAAACAGATACACCCATTGGCTTATTAGAAAACTTGAAATAAGAAAGCATCTCTAGGTCTATCAATTGAGTATCATTAGAATTTTGAGGGAACTTATGGTGTCTAATTTTAACATTATCAGTAAAATAATATGAGTAAAAATAAAATACTTCTTCAACTAGATAAGCATTACATATTAACCCCTCAACTCTTACTTTGTTATGAACATTATTCTTTAATTTCCTTAAAAATCATTCAAATGGATACATTTATCTATACTGCACATGATCAGCTAATCATGCCTTATAAGGTAAATGAAATGGTAGATGTTCTATTGAATCAAAAAATTTAAGTGGGAATATCTGCTTAAGTTTACATAGTATAAGAGAAATATTTATTTCTAAATAAAGTATATCGATTGTCATGATAACCTTCGAAGTTAAATCTATGAAAAAAGATGTAATTTTGTAAGTGCTTGTGAGACATTATTTTAAAAAGGCCATGAAAAAACTATTGGAATAAGTCTTTACATTAATATATGATAGTTATGACTTTTTATTCTAAACATCTTTAATTCTCATCATTCTCATTATCGAGCATGTAGAGACAAGAAGCAATAAAACTAGGAAAAACTAAACTAATTAATTTAAAAGTGGTAAATAAGTTCACCATTTAGGATGCACATTAAAAAACATTTTTAAAAAAATTAATAATATAATTATTTCGGCCAATACATCGTGGATGGTTCAAACGCCGGTTTAGAACTGCTGACGTTCACGCTTCTTGAAGAGGATGAGAGGACCTAAAAAAGCACTCAAAAAGAGGGTTAGAATGGCGCCGAGGGTCCCAACAAGCTGCTCTGACGCTCAAGTTAGTGTTCGACGCGATGAAGGAGTTTAATGGCTTGGGAAAATTAGGGTAGATATGTGCGTACCTGTACCCATAGGCATGGATTACCTTTTTATAGTAGTTGATTCCCGAATTATTAGCAACTGTTTGATAAATATTCGGGTAGACTAGTTCCGTTACGAAAAGATTCCGTCTATTGATATATATTTGTTCCTATCACCACGGAAGGATTGGTTCTGTTCTCCCCGATTTAGGCGGAACGACCATGTCTTCAAATAAGTACCAAGTGTCGAAGGTCGACCTTGGATACATGAAGCGCGTTGGGATCGAGCCCTGAGGTCGGCACGTGACGCGGGAGGCATGCTGAGACCAAGTCATGATGTCGACACTGTTAAATTTGAGACGTGTTCTAAGGCAATCGCCTTACGGTTATACTATTTATTGGATAAATAGCAATTCACTATTTGAGTACACATTCCATATGTGTTTGATTGGATCTTAAACTCTAATATTGAATATCCGCAATATAATTCATAACATGAGAGAATTTGTGATTCGATCACAACTCGTAAGCATCTCTACATGTGCAATTATGAATGTATTGAAATTATCCTTAGTCGAGGGATTGATGTGCACGGATGTCATCGATTCTGTCGAGACTAGCACATTTAGACTCCTTGATTAGCCAAGCAGCTGATCTCACTGTTGGAGACATTAGCTATTGAGAGTTAAACATGGATGTTGGTTAAAGGTAACCAGTTCATTGGAGTGACCTGTCTTGAGACTTCATATGGTTCGATATGAATGTCAATGAAGATCTCAATACAGCTTAAGTGAGAGTTTCCTTTGACTTGCGGTATTCAAGTCATCTTGGACCCAAGATGATTGGGTATAAGTCGAAGTGTCCGAAGGTATTTGAATAGCCCATAGAGGATTCACCGCTTCTTGAAAAAGGAGACGTATACCTTGCGGTCGCTTGTCAAGATTGTTGCTAAAAATCTTTGGTCAAAGCATTACATATTAAGAGTATAGTACTCTTGGATACATATACAAGTAACTTGAATCTACAGGACAAGAAAACAGCTTAGACTAGGTGTAACGTAGTCACCCTAGTGGGGACTGACACATAGACCATGTCCTGAATCAAGCGGGTATAAGACGGTGAAAGGAACGAGGCACATTTAATTAGAATTGTTAAAAGGTTTAGAAGATGTTCTGGAATCAATCGTTGATTTTTCGATCAATTGGGGATCATGATGTACTACTAGGTGTCACTCATGATCGTTCCGTAATTAATGGTTAATTACGGACAACCAACATAGCCGAGAACCTATTGGGTCACAAGCACTACAAGTTCTCCGAAGGACTTAAAACGAGTTTGAGAATTGGATTCTCAGAATAAAAGAAATAAAGTCTTGTTGGACCAGATCAAGGACAATATGATGGAATTCATACTACGAAGACAAAACGAACAAAATTGATTTCATTCAAATCAGAGGTTGTTTGGTTATTGAACCAAATGATTTGATTTTGAATCAAAATTGAACCAACTTGGTTTGGTTCGTGTTGGAAGAGGTTTTAGCAAAACGGAAGAGATGAGCAGATTCATCTTGTGAAGACAAATTGAATAAAACTGATTTGGATCAAATCGGAGGTTGTTTGATTATTAAACCAAGCAAACCAAGTTTGAACCTGGTTTGCTACAATAAACCCTAATTACCTGGTTTGGTTCAGCTTGATTTAAGGTTCTCTGATTTAGGCTCGGTTTGCCAGTTCACTTCTTCCTCCAGTTCACCGTGGCCGACTACCCCAAAACCACGCGTCACTGCTTCTCGCCTGACGTTGCGCTTCTCAACCCTAATAGTCGCGATAAAAATAGGGATTCATGCCCTGTTCATTGGCCTCCCCATGAGTGCAACACCGCATCGCTCTCGAGTGGTTCGCTGGCTGCCGGAGAAGCAAGATGGCAAAGCTGGTCGCGTGGAAGACTCAACAGAACCCTAGCTCGGAGCGTCGCTTGCTGTCTGCCGTTGTCAATCGCGATGCCTTCCCTCTGCTCTGTCCCTGTTTTGTCGGCTTCCGGAGCTACAACGCCGCCTCCCAACCGCGACGCCGCTACCGGCCACAGTCCCCTCTTCGGCCTACCGCGATCCCGCCGCCCTGTCCAACCCGATCGCCTCTCTGGCCGAACTCTTCTTCCTTGCACCATCCTGTAGCTTCTCTTCAGCCACATGAAGGAGGAGAGGAGAAACCCTAGCCCTACAGCCTTCCTTCACCGCTGCTCCTTCACGAGGGTGGCTAGAGAAATTAGAGAAGCTGTCTGATTGCTTTTGTTTCAGCCGTGTGAGAGAGAAGTTGTCCTCTGTTTTGTATTCGGCCGCACGGGAGAGGAGTGGGAGAGGAGAAGATGTTATGTTTTGTTTTTGTATTTCGGATCGATTTGTTAAATCGTTGTCAGAATAATTGTCAATTAAAATAGTTGTTGACTATTGGTGTATTCTCTGTTGTTGAAAATTATTTTCAACCATCAGAGAAACCGTGCGCGAGTTAGTTATAGGAAGTTTATGAAATTTTCTGAGAAATTGTTTCATCAATATTGGAAAGGTTCCGAATATTTATCCGTTATCGACGGTCAATAGTTGACCATCGAAAACTACATTGGAAATAAGATTCTCGGTGACAGAAAGCCCCAGAACGATCGCGACAAACGTTGTTATGTAGTTTTTTGGAATAATACTTCTCTCGATTCGATTGTCGTCGATCATCGACTAGTACCAAGGACGATGATGTGACTCATGGCTTCTGAAGCTGTCCAAACGAGAGTTTGATGTGGATCACCAATAGAGGCGGGACTCCGATGAGGACCGCTCGATTGATACCAATCCTGCTCAAATATCATCGGAAAGGTACACGCAGAATTATTTAATTCTCTGTAAATTTTAATTGTGTGCGTAGAATAATTTATTATTTAAAAAATTTTAATTTTCTATCATGCCTTGTACATGTTATTTCCTGCTTTGCATGAGTGTGTTGTGATAATAATTAGCTTTTAATTATCTGTATATTTTTACTATGCATGTTTTTGAAACTGTAACGCCCATAAATTTAAAAAAATAAAAGAAAAATTATATATAATGGTTTGTTATAACTAAGATTCAAACCATGAACCTTCAAATTGTAAGATAGCCTTGGTACCACCATGCCATAGGATGATTCTTACCTACGATATACAAAGAATATATATATATTATATAATATATGTATGAGAAGATGAAAAGTTGAAGAGTTGTTTCATCTCCCTAAGTATAAAAGGGGAAATTATTTCAACTTCCTCTTCCTTCCTTCTTCTCCACCGAATTCTTATTCCTCCTCCACCAAAATTAGGGCTCCTTGTTTTGATGTTCTAGAGAGGGGTTTTCAAGGGGATTTCCTCACAAAGGCTTGGTAGATACAAGATGATCACTCTAAGGCTAAGTAACGGATAGAAGATCTTCATCTCACAAAAACCCTAGTGGTATATTTAGTGAATATAGCAAGAAGAAGTAAGTACTCTCACCTGCAGTATAAGTAGCCTTCGATTGATATGTATATTGTTTCCATTACCATGGCTTTATCTGATTTCATGTTTGTTTTTAAAGATGCTTCCCATTCGAGTTTTGGGAAATAAGAGCATGATTAAGTGTCTTGAAATGCTTCCCATATGAGTTTTGGGACTAAGAGCATGTTAAGTCTTTGTAAATGACAAAGTTAGTATAAGTACATAAAATCATATATAAAGAAAGTATTTTACTTTAAAAGTGGTATGTACCGGGCCATTAGACCGCCCACGGGCCACTAGATCGCCCTTAGTAAGTTGCCCTAAGAGGTTCGATGGCTAGCTACCTCGAATCCTATTAGGGATGAGCACAATTGGTACTATGCCGGGCCCAAACAAGGATGTTTATTATTTTGAAGTATATATATAGTACAAGTTTCCAAAGTTAACTATTTCCTTGACTAGTGCAATGTTTACAAGCTTAAGTATATCTCATGTTCATGTTTTTACAAGTGAAGCATATTTGAAGATCATGTATTGCAAGTCATATATTTCAAGTTCATGCATTTCTAGTTGAACCATTGTGTTATGTACAAGTATTTCTTAATGCAGATTTTTCTTACAATGCTTATGTCAAGTACAAGCATGTGGTTGCATACAAGTACCCTAATAATATGTTTTCTTATGATGCGTTGTTTTGTGAGATTAGGATGTACTTACTAAGCATCATTGCTTATAGTTTGCATTCCTTATACTGCAAATAAAGGTAAAGGAAGGTTTGAGTAAGAGGGGACAGCGGATGAAGTGCTTGGTGTGTGTGGCGATGGAACCATGGATTATGATTCTGAACTTGCTATTGGTTATATTATGTCATGAACTTTTGAACTTGCTAGTGGTTATATTATATCATGAACTTCTGAACTTGCTAGTGGTGATATTATGTCATAAACCTTTGTTTACTTGCTAGTGTTTATATGATGTTATAGACTTGAACTGCTAGTGTTTATTATGTGATATGAACATAGATTGATTTATCATATCATTGGTTGTGTGAACTATCTAAGAATGTTGTGTAATGTGTCTAGAAGTATTATAGATTGTATTTGAGGTGAGGATATCAGAGTAGAAGCTCTGGAAATCCTATTTTAGATACACCAGTCGACTGGTGTAGTACCAGTCGACTGGGCCATGGTGAGATCGAGCGAACAGAAAGTTTGGTCGAGTGATTAGTCTAGTGGCAGTCGACTGGCCAATCGACTGATACAATATCAGTCGAATGGTTGAAGATAAAGCCAAGAGAATTCAGTCGTGATTAGTCGGTACAGTAAGTAACCATAACTGGTCTAGTAACAGTCGACTGGTAAGATAAAGTAAAGATTCATGCACATGGTGGTTATATTTTTTTTCTAAAGAAAAAAAAGTTACCTTGTCCATGCATAGTGGTTATGATATTATTAGTTTTTAATGATTCATGTCTTCCCTCTATAATAGTTCATGCTCTAGAATTATGCATGTTAATGAACATATTGAATCAAGCTTAAGTTTTATGCATGTTGATATTTCTTTAAGATATGTTAAGATAAAGTATGATAGTAACATCTCCCTTATTAGTGTAAGAAGGGAGGTCGTTACAGTATGGTATCAGAGCAAGTTCCGCCCTTCCGCCACACACACATCGAGCATCAATCCTGCCGCTTCCAAGTAAGAAAGTACATATATGCTTTACTTTCTTTTATGATTTGTAAAGAATGTTTTTTTAGTTATACATGCTTACATATGTATGTGATGATGATAGAAAGTAAGTAATAGTAGTAGTCTTATATTGGTCTTACTTTATGAATAAAAAAGAAATGGCTAGAAGACGGACCAATAGAGATCAGAGGACAAATGAAGCAGTACCACCACCTGACCTGATGCAAGTGGTCACTCAGCTTCAGCATCAAGTTGCAGAGCAGCAGCAGGTTATCGATACCTTAATGATGAACCAACAAGATAATCCTGTTACTCCACCAGTTGCTCAGAATGTCATACCGGCTGCACCTCCTGCCCCACCAGTTCCCCCAATAGCCCCAGCGGTGGTGGTGAGGCAAGAGGCATACTTAATTCAATGGCAAAAGCTGAAGCCAGAGAGTTTTGCTGGTATGAGTGAACCATGGGATGCTCAGGCATGGTTCAAGACATTAGAAAGTATCATAGAACTGCTGGATTGGCCTAAAAATGAGAAAGTAAAATGTGCATCATTCTGCTTGACTGGAGATGCCAGAATGTGGTGGGAACGAGTAAAGGCAAAAAGAGAGGTTAATCAAATGACATGGACTGACTTTGAAACGGAGTTCTTTGAGGAGTTCTTCCATATGCGAGTCACGAATAAGCACTACGATGAGTTCACGGAATTCCGACAAGGGGACTTGTCAGTTAATGAAGCCGTGAAGAAATTCAATAGACTAGCTCGCTTATGTCCAGAGCTAGTCAGCACTGAACGAGAAAGGGTTAGACTTATGCTCAAAATGTTGAGACCTGAGATAGCTCTGAATGTGGCCAGTGGAATTAATAGACCACAGACTGCAGAAGAGTTAATCAGTAGTGCTTTAATCACGGAGCATTACCTGAACAGCATCAAGCAACAGAAATAGGTCTCGACTGAAAATAGAAGTCATGGAAGTTCTGGAGGTCAGAAATCTCAGAGCAATAATTCTACCTCGAAGGGAAATAACAACGGCAAGAGAAAGCAATGGAATAACTCAAAGGGAGGTTCAGCAAGCAAGCAACCTAAGTATCCTACATGTGCTAAGTGTGGGAAGATGCATCCAGGAGTTTGCCGCCAGGGCATTAGTGGGTGTTATATATGTGGCTTAGAGGGACACTTGGCCAGACATTGCCCTACCAAGACCAAATCCACCTCCACCACAGTCTAATCAGTATGGGGGTAAATCTGCTCAGTTACACCAAATGCAAGTAGCACTGGAGGGTCCTCACATTAGTCAAGGAAGATTAGAGGCCCCACCAGTTACACCGAATGCTCGGATCTTTTCTCTCACCAAAGAAGAGGTAGCAAATGCTGCTACTGTTGTCACAGGTCAGATACTTATCTTTAATCAGTATGCTACTGTGCTATTTGATACTGGGGCAACCCATTCATTTATTTCCATGACATTTGCTAAGAAGATAAATATACCTCTAGACGTCCTGGATTTTAAGTTTTTAACAACACTGCCTTCGGGAGAGGTAATGACATCTACGCATTGGTTGCGTGCCGTGCCAGTCAAAATTTCAGAAAGAGAACTTTATAGTGATCTGATAATGCTGGACATGCATGATTATGATGTCATCTTGGGAATGGACTTTCTGAGTAAGTACGGTGCTTCCATTGAGTGTCGTAAGCGAAGAGTCGTATTCCAACCTGAGGCAGAGTCTAAGTTTGAATTTATCAGAGAACCAAAGAAAAGGACTAAGAAGTTCTTATC
This sequence comes from Curcuma longa, assembly GCF_044706935.1. NCBI lineage: Eukaryota > Viridiplantae > Streptophyta > Magnoliopsida > Zingiberales > Zingiberaceae > Curcuma > Curcuma longa. The sequence continues at coordinate 12,526,123 of NC_133867.1, read as the reverse complement.
TGCCATAAAAGCTCAAAAGATGTTAGTCAGTGGATGCGCTGGGTATCTAGCACATGTGGTTGATACAAAGCAAGAAAGAGGCCAAAAGCTCGAAGAAGTCCGAGTCGTATGTGACTACCCAGAAGTATTCCCGGATGAGTTGCCAGGGTTGACTCCTAAAAGAGAGATCGAGTTTGAGATTGAACTTATTCCTGGTACCAATCCAATCTCAAAAGCACCCTATCGTATGGCTCCGGCAGAATTGAAAGAACTTCAGGAACAATTACAGGAGTTACTGGCCAAGGGATTCATTCGCCCTAGTCACTCACCGTGGGGAGCTCCAGTATTGTTTGTGAAGAAGAAGGATGGGTCTATGAGAATGTGCATAGACTACCGAGCACTGAATAAAGTGACAATCAAAAATAGATATCCTCTGCCAAGGATTGATGATCTGTTTGATCAATTAAAGGGAGCCACAGTTTTCTCCAAGATTGACTTGCGGTCCGGTTATCATCAAGTAAAAGTTAAAGAGGATGATGTACCGAAAATGACTTTTCGAACGAGGTATGGACACTATGAGTTCATGGTCATGCCTTTCGGAGTGACAAATGCTCCCGCAATATTTATGGATCTAATGAATCGGGTATTTAAGGCATTCCTTGACAAGTTTGTGATTGTCTTCATTGACGATATCCTTATTTACTCGAGAACTCAGGAAGAACATGCTGAACACTTGAAGACAGTGTTACAAACCCTTCAGCAGAGACAATTGTATACAAAGTTCTCCAAGTGTGAATTTTGGCTCGATCGAGTATCTTTCCTGGGTCACATTATTTCAAAAGATGGGGTTATGGTAGACCCGACAAAGATAGAAGCTGTTAGTAACTGGAGTCGACCAAAGAATGCTAGTGAAATCAGAAGTTTCCTTGGATTAGCCGGGTACTACAGAAAATTTATAGAAGACTTCTCAAGGATAACTTCACCATTGACGATTCTTACCAGAAAGAACAGAAAGTTTGAATGGACCGAGGATTGTGAGAAGAGTTTCCTTGAACTAAAGAGGAGATGAACTTCTGAACTTGCTAGTGGTTATATTATGTCATGAACTTCTAAACTTGCTAGTGTTTATATTATGTCATGAAGTTTTGAATCTGCTAGTGTTTATATTATGTCATAGACTTGAACTTAGGGGTGGGAAAAATACCGAATTTTCGGTATACCGCAGATACCATACCGATATTTACCGTCCATATCGAAAATTTCGGTATACCAAAAATTTCGGGCACGGTATAATACCGTACCAAATTTTTCGGTATCGGTATCGGTATAAAAATTATTATTTTTCGATATTTCGGTATACCAATATTTTCGGTATAATACCGTACCGAAATTATCAGTATACCAAAATTTTCAGTATTTTCGGTGTAATATACCGAAAATTTGGTATACCGAAATTTTCAATATACCGAAATTCCGGTATACCGAATTTTCGGTATGGTAATGGTATAGATTTTTTTATGCCGAAATTTTCGGTACGGTAGACGGTATCGTATGCAAAATTCGGTATACCGTACCGACCCAGCCCTACTTGAACTTGCTAGTGTTTAGGTTATGTCATAGACTTTAGAACTTGTCATTATTGGTTATGTTAAAGTCTTGTGTGTTATTTAGTTGCTTCCGCATATTGCTTCTGCATGCTTAGAGTACGATAAGATTTATTTGAGGTGAGGATATCAGTAGAGCTCTGGAAATCCTGTTCTAGATGCACCAGTCGACTGGTGTAGTACCAGTCGACTGAGCCATGGTGAAATGAGCGAACAGAGAGTTTGGTCGAGTGGCCAGTCTAGTGGTAGTCGACTGGTCAGTCGACTGATACAATATCAGTTGACTGGACCATGAAGAAATTCAGCCACAGAGAATTCAGTCGAGTGATCAGTCGTGTATAGTGGACTAACCAGTCGACTGGTCTAGTACCAGTCGACTGGTAAGATAAAGTAAAGAGAATCGTAAAGTAGTTGTAAGTAATAAAATACTCTAGTAAGAGGTCTAGAGTTCAGACCTTGATTCATGCATAGATATTTATATTATTATTATTTTAAATAAAGGTCTCCCCTCTATAATAGTTCATGCTCTAGGATTATGCATGTTAATGAATATATTGAATCAAGCTTAAGTTTTATGCATGTTTATATTTTTTCAAGATATATTAAGATAAAGTAGGATAGTAACATCTTCCTTATTAGAGTAAGAGAGGGAGGTCGTTATAGAAACGTGTAAACATGCGCATTGCACCAGGATGATCCTAATAGTGGTATCAGAGCCTCATTATGTAAGGCCTATACGTAAAAGGATTTTACATGCAGTAGTTAGTCG
>NC_133867.1:12494806-12523671 GCF_044706935.1 Curcuma longa | reverse complement strand
ATAAGAATTTAGAAGGAGGTTTAGATTCAAGATTAAAACTTTTAACTCCATGACTTAAACCATTGACTTGTTAAAGGATTAGAAATTCTAAAATCATTGTTGGTGCAATGATAACGGTTGGAACATGCCTTGAGGGGGAGGTCCACCTCAAAAGTATGAATCGAGTATGATGAGTGGATTTTGTGAAAACAATTTTTGATGTGTGCCAAAGGGGGAGAATGTCAAGTCCGCGTATTGCTCAAACATCAAAAAGGGGGAGATTGTTGGTGCAATCAACCTCAGGTCAATGTTGACCAGATTGATCAAGTCTGATTTACTCGAGTTGGATTTTGATGTTTGATCAATATGTTGATTAGAAGTCGAATAAGTCTATATTGACTGAATACTCAGGGTGTAGAAGTCCAAGTGGGTCATGGTTGACCAGACACTTGGCATGAGACGAAAAGTCCAAGTGGGTCATGGTTGACCGGACACTTGGTGATTGGAGTCGGAAGAGGGCTCGGTAGCTCGTTCTCCGGACTAGGTCAGAGAGGGCTCGATAGCTCGTTCTCTGGACCGGATGGAGTCGAAGAGGGCTCGGTAGCTCGTTCTTCGGACTAGGTTAGAGAGGGCTCGATAGCTCGTTCTCCGGACCGGAGGAGTCGGAGAGGGAAGCTCGTTCTCCAGACTAGGTCAGAGAGGGCTCGGTAGCTCGTTCTCTGGACCGGATGGAGTCGGAGAGGGTCGGTAGCTTGTTCTCCGGACAGAGAGGGCTCGGTAGCTCGTTCTCTAGACCGGATGGAGTCGAAGAGGGCTCGGTAGCTCGTTCTTCGGACTAGGTCAGAGAGGGCTTGGTAGCTCGTTCTCTGTGCCGGACTATGGTCGAAAAAGACATGGTAGCCTGTCTTCAGACTGGATCAGTATCAGAGGAGGCTTGGAAGCTTGTTCTCTGATTACGTGATCTAGCGCGGTTGGCTCGGGTGAGACCCAAGTTAACCTGATCAAGATTTAATATTTACAGTCGGTTTAATCGATCAGGGAATCGATTAACCAAAGGTGAGCTGGTTAATTGATCTGATGATCGATTACAGAGTTTTAATCGATTCATGGATCGATTACAGAACATTCTGTAAGAATTTGGAAAACTCACAGAACACACCATAATCGATTACTCAATCGATTATGGCCAACTGTAATCGTTTTATTTTAGCGAGAAATGGAATTAGCGATCGGTAATCGATCAGGTGATCGATTACCATGCCTTAATCGATCATCTGATCGATTAAGCTATGTGTAATCGACTCGTTGATCGATTACACGCTTTACTGAGGAGAGAATTATCGTGACATTTAATCGATTGCTCGATCGATTAAGGTATTTCTGATCGTGTTCAGGTTTCTGTTCTGATTTCTGATTTCTGATGTATTCTGATGATCTTTGCAGGTGAGAGTTTGAATTGGATGTGGAACAAGAATGGTCAAGCGATTGCTTTCCTTATGCAGGGTTTGTCGAGTTTTGTTTTCACCTTGTTTTCAGGTAAAAGACAACGTTGCTCTGAGCTGCAGAGGATGAGAGGAGCATGGTTGGTCAGTGGATGCAGTGGACTCAGAGAAGAACGTTGAACAAGGAGGTTAAAAGGAAGAGATGAAGGAGAAGAGAACCCAGAGGAAACCCTAAGAGCTGTGTGTGCTTGTGTTCGGTGCTTCCCTGCTCGTGCTCTTCCTTGAAGCCTTCTCTGAGGTTGTGCTTGGTGCTCTCTCTGGGGAAGCCTCTGCTTGGTTGTGTGTTGAGGCTCTGTGCTGTAAGTTCTTTGTGATATTAGCCTCAACACTCTCCTTCTTATAATCTCTGCACTTAACGTTTATTCTTGAGATTGATTGTGGAGAGGTTACTCCACCGAGAAGGAGGTATTATTTAGCCGGTTTTTACCGGGGTGTGATCTATCGAAGATCAAGGCTTCCCACCTCACGGGCACGCCGAGGAGTAGGGGTAAGTTATCCCCAAACCTCGTTTATCCTTGCGTTTCCATTGTATTTATGTTTATTAGTTGTTTTTCTCTTGTTTCCGCTGCGTACTAACCTTTTGTAGGAGAAAAACATTCGATTCGCGATAAAAGGGCTTCAACGGGATACTCTTCTACATCACTTTCCAATACTGGTGGCAAGGCACTATCATCTTCGGACTCACTCTCAGTTTCAATATCACCATTTTCTTTCAAAATCATAATTCTTTTGTTTGGACATTGTGATGCAATATGTCCCCTTCCCAAACACTTAAAGCATTTAATATCTCTATTTCTTGAAGACTGGATAGGTTCTTTACCTTTGACCAATGGAGAACTAGCATCTTTATTCTTGGAAAACTCGGTCTTACTCTTTGATGCAACTTTATCATCTTTTTTATTCCAGCTAGATTTCCAAGTGGATGGATTATGACTTTGCCCATGCTTGATTGAACCCTTCCTTTTGAGTTGTCTTTCAACTTTCATGGACATATGCACCATATCTTCAAGCTCCACATAATGTTGCAACTCCACTACATTTGCAATTTCTGGATTCAAACCTTGTAAAAATCGTGCCATGGTTGCTTCTCGGTCCTCCTCCACATTGGCTCGAATCATGGCAATCTCCATCTCTTTGTGGTATTCCTCCACAGTCTTGGACCCTTGTGTTAGACTTTGTAATCTTTGGTACAAATCTCGATAGTAATGTGAGGGAATGAACCTCTTTCTCATTATAGATTTCATCTCCTCCCATGTGTCAATAGGTCTCTCTTTGTTTCTTCTCCTGCTTAGAATAATTTGATCCCACCAAATAATAGCATAATCAATAAACTCAACAGCAGCAAGTTTTACCTTCTTTTCTTCAGAGTAGTTGTGACAATCAAACACTAATTCCACTTTCTTTTCCCACTCTAAATATACATCTGGATCACTTTTGCCTTGAAATGAAGGAATCTTCATCTTGATATTGCCCAAGTTCTATCAACAAATTCATTTGCCCTTCCTCTTCTTCCACCAATTCTAACATGACCAGATCTGCCACTAGAAGCTCTATCATCAATGTCCTCAGAAATGTCATCATCATCATTGTCATCACGTTATGCTGCCTTACAATTTGTATAGGAACTCTACCAATTTGATTATTTTGTAGTCCAGTAATTAGAGCATCTTGCCTCTCTAGTCTGTTGAGGATTTGACTGAATTTGATTTCCATATGTTCCAAGTGTTGTCTCAAAGCACGCTGTTCCTCAAGAGTTTTTCTATGTCTTGCTTCATCTCCACTTGTCGCCATTAAAGTAAGCTGTTGTCACTCAATCACTCAACTCACTAATGTTAGCTCTTTAAAGAATTTAGAATTGAGGCAATTCCCTGTAAGCGTTCTTAAGGGTTCATAGGAAATCAAAAGTTGAGATAGAATAGCTGAAAAACTACCAATCATACTCTTTATATGCATGTTATACTAACTCTGTAATGTAGGCACTTAGTATTAGAAACTAGTACGGAATAGATCTGAGTGCTTAGAAAGGTTCTAGGTGTTTGGAAGGGTCAAATACAAGCTAGACCTTAAGATGACAGACTCCAATTGGTCAATGCAAGTCATCATCTAGGTGCCGGGAAGCGATCTAGGCACCCGAAGAATGATAAGTCATAGCTGAAACAAAATCTAATCCAATAGTTGTCACATCAATTTCAGGCACTCGGACGCAGATCTAGGCATCCGAAATCCACTATAAAAGGCTTCAACCAATGCTTCAGTACATCAAGTCTTCCATCAATCACGTGCTCTTCTATTGTTCTATTGTTCTTGAATATGGTGTCTGGGAGGTTCAGAATAATAGAAGAGCATGTGATCAATGGAAGAATTGATGTACTGAAGCATTGGTTGAAGCCTTTTATAGTGGATTCACGATGCAATAATGTTGTAACATCACGATGCCCCTACAAGCTCAAATGAGTCTAGCATTGGGTAACGCTAAGTTAGTTATGTTCTTTATTATTTCTTGTTTCTATTGTACTTAATCATTTTAAGGGTTAGTAAGGTTGTTACCAATCCCTATTTTTGTAAGAAACAAACCTTCTTCTCTTTTGAGAAGAAGGCTAATAGTGATTCCCAACGCGGTCAAAGTGACTATGGGCTTTGGAGTATTAGCCTTGAGGCTGTGAACCAAGTAAAACCACCTTGTATTTCTTTATTCTACATTTTATATTTCCGTTGCATGACTTTGTTTGTCGAAAGAGTTTTAAACTCATACAAAGCATGCTATTCACTCCCACTCTAGTGCTTTCTAGATCCAATAATTTGGCGGTCAAACCAGTTGGGAATTGGTCTGATAGATCAAAATTATGGTCCAGTCGATCAAAATAGTGATCTAGTCTATCGGACCCAATTTGATCTAGGTGACTAAAAAGAGTCTGATCGACCAAAAGTTGACTTTATCAGTTCAAGTGATTCGATCTTCGGAAGAGAGTGGACTTTGATCTAGGTGATTGGAAGTCACAAAAGTTAGCTTGATCTAGTGTCGAAGAGGATTGAGTTTATAGCTGAGTCAACGGAGGTCTAGTTGATTGGAGGAGATTCCAAGCGACCATAAGAGTGTCAATCAAGATCTATAAAAGGAGAGTCAAGGTAGCTACTTCCATTAACAATTGCAAGTGACCATCTCTATTCTTTGTTTTGCTCGTGTGATCCAGAATCACCAAGAGAAGTGTCTCGACATTCAGGGCTTCTAGCTAAATTAGCATGAGTTTGTTTTTATTTGTTTATGAATTTAATTATTATTTATATTTGTGCTTGTACTCAATCTTGTAAGAGGTTTCTTCATTGCTAGAAGATTTCTGAAAAGGAAAAAAATCACTAGTGCTTACGTTTGAGACAAAGGTAGAGTAGGGACCTGAGAAGTTACCGAACCATATTAAACCTAGCATGCTTTTCTTTTAGTGTCTATGATTAGTTTATTATTATTTTTGTTGCATAACTAATCAGATAGAAAAGAATGACGAAGAGAAGCACTACTTATTGGAGTGAGAAGGATATCATGGGAAGGGTAAGTTATCCTTAGTGTTTAAAATATAGGCTTTACATCCAAAATCTTTAAAGTATAAAAGAGTTTTTGTTTAAATAATTCATAAAGTGTTTTTTAAAATTTTATTAATGTATATTCTATTTTGGACATAACATATTGTATTAACAGCCTCTGATCAAAAATAGCTTGGTAAGTTGTACTCACATAGCATGCTTCAATTAAGGTTCAATTTTTCCTTTGTGTTATGGTGTTCTTGGACATGGAATTTCATGTTTATAACCATTAATAAAACAAAATTCATTAAACTTATAATTGTCAAATTCTCTCCTCCATGATTACTTCTAATTTTTCTTTAGTGTTTATTTCATTTTATACTTGTTTAATAAATTATATATGTTTTTCTAATTTTTTCATCTTTATTTCTTAGAAAATAAGTCCATATTTTGAAAATTCATCAATAATGACTAGACAATATTGACTTCAATAGATTTAATTTTATTGCTTTCAAATGAATCTATATGAATTCTTTCCAAGATACAAGTGGTTAGATTTGAGTCAGTTGGTTTATGTGTTGACCTAGTCTATTTACCCTTTTGACATGCATCAAATTTAAGTTGTCCAATTTAGTTAATGTTGGTAAACCTCTAACTAAGCCATAATTACTCATTTTCAATATATGTCTTAAATGAGTATGCCATAATCTCCTATGTCATAACTTAGTTTTCTTTTGTTGTGCAATAACACACTTGAATGAGGAAGATGGTAGACTAATAGTATATATTGTAGGATCGAACTCAACGCTAGAAGGGTGGGGGTGAATAGCATTACAAATTTTATGAGCTAATTTGCATTAAAAAACAATTCTAAGTAACAAGAATTAATAGAGTTATGTAGCGGAAAGAATGCAAGTAACGATTTAACAATTTTAGCAATCAAGTAATGAATAACAGAGAATAATAGACATGTAATTTTTGTCACGACCCGAAAGATAGCCGTCCGAAAAATTTCGGCAGCACCTCCCCAGTATCACTGACAATTCCCTGAATACAAACACATAATAAGGCCCACACGGCCTATCCATACTACAAAATATGGATCTAGACAAGTAATGAAAATAAAAGTGACCCACACGGCCACATACACATCCTACACAATACAAAAGAATGGAATTCTAATTCTACACAACAAATAAGAAATAAACTCGTAAAGTAACGACAAATCCAAAGTTTCGTAAGCAGAAACGTAACCAGAACAAGTATGTAATCAAAATAGGAAATAGACTATAGTTTCGAAAACATCGAAACGAAATCATAAAGTCCGATGGTGCAGAAATGTAAACCAACGATACAATTATACCACACATGCTACAAACACATCCCCACACAAACACATAAAGTCCTGTCGTGAGATGGCATCGTTGGCAGATCTCTGACATCCTCTGTAAGCTCCTACCTAATATCTGGGAAGATAGAAAAATCCCAGGGTCCAAAAGATGTGAGTACAAATACTCAGTGGGTAATATAGAAAGACAGTGCATGAATAAAAGAAATAACAAAAGGATAGGTACATACCAAAGGTCAACAAGGTATCAAGAATATCTCTGCAAGTAATAACTAACATGGATCTCATGTAATGCACCATATGAATGATATGTCAAGCATAGTGCAACAGTCAAGAATCAAACAAGTAAGCAATCAAAATACAGTATCAGTACGGTCCATTACATATATATCATGCACATGATGTGCATATGCATGAAGCAACTGCCCCACTCACTACAGCACTCGTGTAAGCATCTGAGGCTGGGATGGCGGGCATCGGGGGATCAGTACTCCGCGCCCTACAGTAAAGTAGTCCGGTGATCCAAATCAGGGATCAGTGCTCCGCGTCCGGTGATCTCGTAGCTATGATAAGATATATATCTAATGGCCGATATCTGTCCTCTAATACTCATCACCGACGTACCAACCATGTACTCTCCGAGTACCACCCCTAACCGATGTCGAGGTCAAATCATCGACTCGACTGCGTACTACCATACAGCCGTCGACTGCGTACTGCAATATAGTCGCCATCACCATGATGGAAATAGGGTATAATAACCACCTATATCATATATCACTACAAGTCCTCTACCATCACGATAGACCCACAACAATGGGATTTACAATCGTTATCATGCATCATGATGAGATACTCAAATCATAGTAATCATCACCTACTATACTAATCAATAAGCGTAGGTATAAATCATCATGATCGCAAGTATCATAAGAAAAAATCATATCAATAATGATCATAAATGTCATATCAAGGATAGAAACAGTAATTAGGAATGATAATCTAAGATCAACGGCATAAGGACAAGCATGGTATAACATGAGTAATGAAAAAGGTATATAAATAACAGAAGAGAGTAACAAGGTATCAAACTACACTTACTGTTAAAGAATCATGCACTATAAATAGAATATAACTATATTGACCAAATACAGTAAATTACCCACTTGATATGTTGCAAGTCAAAATCCTAGAATCCCCTAGAAAGTGAACCACATAAGTAACCGATCGATAATCAAGGATCTGCAAAAAAAATAACAACATCCATTTATAAACATATAGATCTTAACAAACTTTAATATCTACATATAACCCAAATCCAACTAGATCCATAATTCAATTAACTCATGTTAATTAAATATGAATTAATTTCATTAAGTCTAATCGGATTTAAACCAACCTAACTTAATTAACCTAATAACCTAACTAACTAACTAATCTAATCACCTAACTCAAACATCAACACATAAATCTCCATCCTAACAACCCTATCCTAACCATAGATCAAATCAATTTTATTTAATTTTAAACCTAACAGTTCTACAAGAATCGATTTCTAAAATCTATCTCAGATTAATCATCCCCTTTTTAATTAAGAAAATAGATCCATGAAATAATCTCTCAAAAACCAAGAACTAGATCAGATTATACCTCAGTTATAATCCAAGAAAATCTCCTTGCTCTTGCTCATCCTCTTCCTGCCCTTGACCTTGAGAAACCCTAAGTCACAGACACAAGGGATATCGGTGTTAACAGCTTCATCCCAAATCATCAGATCCGACACAGGGGAAAAAGCAAACCAAGATGAACGAGAAAAGAAGAAGAACCCAAATACAATAGAGAAGGTGGAAGTTCTTCACCTCAAGTAGAGCCGAACCCTAGTTCTCTTTGCCCTAGCTCAGCTCCATCTAGCCGCCGGCCCTCAATCCACCTTGCTGCCGAGCATGGTTGGCAGAAATCCAAGACCTCGATGAATCCATCTCAAGTTTAGGAATCCACGGAACCCAAAGATCCAAGAATACATAAGGATTAAGCTACTTACGGATCGTTCCCTCATATCTGCTCTCCTCCCTTCATTGTGTCGCTGACCGCCGCTGCTCCAGATCAGACCACCGGAGAGGGAAATATCCGGGGGAGAAAGAAAGGAAGAGAGCCGGGCGAAATGGGAAGAAGAATCGCCAGGGAAAGAGAGGGGATCGCAACTGTAGAAGGGAAGGAAATCACGAGTTTGGCGTGGTTGGAGAAGGAAGATTGCGACTTCGACCGCGTGTGGGAGAAAAAAGTCGCGGACTTTGCAATTTTGGGAAGAAGCTCGGGTTTTTGTTGTGGGTTAAACGGGTTCAACTAATAACCTTTAACCATTAACCATATAACCCTAACCCTTTAATCATTTACTCATATTAATAACCCTAAATGCATTGGTTTTTAATTAAACCAATCAATTTAAATAATTTTCATAATCTTCTATAAACCCCTAAGGTAAGTTTATTTGCAATTAAACCCCTAATATTTCTCGGTATTTTACAACTTATAATATTAGAGCATACTACTATGGATTAGTTGTGGCCCCCACTACAATATAAATAGAAATTCCTATAGGAATAACATTAGAGTTGAGTTCATCCCATGCATCATCTTGGTGGAGTAGGCAAGGATTCTCGACGCATACTAAGTGACGATTGAGCCTATCTTACGATGACCTTACAAATACTTATGTTAAGGTCAAGCCTATCTTATAATGCCCTAAGTTATATTAGAGCACTTTATAGTCCCTTGCCTTATTTTGAGCTGAACAGGAGGGCTCGAACTTAAGGTCAAGGAGAGAATAAGATAGGCTCGAGCTTAACTTCTGCAAAAGGTGGAATCCACCACCCAGCGGCCCCACACAGTTGGCCCCACAACCATATGTGTGGAGGTAAATCGAGGGCTCGAGCTTAACTTAAATTAGAGTAAGGTTGAGAAAGACATTTACAATAAAATGAATAAATTGGCTACCGAGGATTAGTTGATCTATTATGTTCTTCGATTATCTTACTCTGCCCTAACAGTCAAGCCCAGCAACAGTCGAATATCTGAATGAAAGAATATAAATGGCCCTAAAGGAAATACCATTTACGACTATCCTACATTGTGAATGGTCGAAAGCCATGAACTATTAAAAACTATGAACGATCTGCCTAGGCAACTTATAGTAGTAGAGTGAATGGCAATGAAACAATGTAGAAAGATCAATAATATCTCCCTCTTCTTCTGCACCCCACCTTAGCGGCCCCACATGGTCGACTCCATGACCATCTGTGAGGAGGTAAATCGAGAAACTGCAGTTAGTCACGACGCAGGAAGGTATTGCCTGACTTCGCCAGGATATCAATAATATCTCCCAAACTATGTATTATAAGCGATCGTGAAATACTATTATCATTCGCCTAAGCAATAATTGTGAATGGCATTCAAAATTACAAAAGATCTACTGATCAGGTTAAAACTTAACTATGTAATGTAAGTTGATCCCATTCATGAATGACTATTCAAAACTATGAAAGATCTACCTGGGGGTGAAAGGTGGAGCTCCAATTCTACATCTGGTGAAGAAAGAAGATGAAGACTAAGGTCCCTCTTCAAACCTTCCCCTCATAAGTGTTAATTTGAAAGGTGTCCTAAGGCAATCGCCTTACTGTTATACTATTTATTGGATAAATAGTAATTCACTATTTGAGTGCACATTCTATATGTGTTTGATCGGATCTTAAACTCGAATACTGAATGTCCGCAATACGATTCATAGCATGAGAGAATTTGTAATTGGATCACAACTAGTGAGCATCTCTACATGTGCACTTATATGTATTGAAATTATCCCTAGTCGAGGAATTGATGAGCACGGACGTCATCGATTTTGTCGAGACTAGCACGTTTAGACTCCTTGTTTAACCAAGTAGCCGATCTCACTGCTGGAGACATTCGATGTTGAGAGTTAAAAATGGATGCTAGTTAAAGGTAACCAGTTCATTGGAGTGACCTGCTTTGAGACTTCATATGGTTCGATATCGTATGTCAATGAAGATCTCAGTGCAGCTTAAGTATGAGTTTTCTTTGACTTGCGGTATTCAAGTCACCTTGGTCACGGAAGCTTATACTTTAACATCTTAAGTAAGCATCTCCGAGAATGTGTAGATCCGAGATGATTGGGTATAAGACGAAGTACCCGAAGGTGTTTGAATAACCCACAGAGGATTCACTGCTCCTTGAAAAAGGAGACTTATACCTTACGACCACTTGTCAGGATTGTTACTAAAAGTCTTTGGCTAAAGCATTACATGTTAAGAGTATGGGTACTCTTGGACGCACGTACAAGCAACTTGAATCCACAGGATAAGAAAGCAGCTTGGGCTAGGTGTGACATAGTCAGCCTAGTGGGGACCGACATATAGACCATGTCCTGAACCAAGCGGGTATAAGACGGTGAAAGAAACGAGACACGATTCAGTGTAGCTGCTAAAAGGTTTAGAACTGTTCTAGAATTAATCGTTGATTTTCTGGTCAATTGGGGATAATGATATACTACTAGGTGTCACTCATGATCGTTCGGTAATTAATGGTTAATTACGGACGGCCAACATAGTCGGGAACCTATTGGGTCACATGCACTACAAGTTCTTTGAAGGACTTAAAATGAGTTTGAGAATTGAATTCTCGGAACGAGAGAAATAAAGTCTGGTTGAACCAGACAATGGACAAAATGATGGAACTCGTCTTATGAAAATAAAATGAACGAAATTGATTTCGTTCAAATCAAAGGTCGTTTGGTTAGTGAACCAAACGATTCGATTTTGAACTTAATTGAACCAACTTGATTTGGTTCATGAGGGAGGAGGTTTTAGCAAAACGGAAGATATGAGTAGATTCGTCTTGCGAAGATGAATCGAACAAAATTAGTTTGGGTCAAATCGAAGTTTGTTTGATTAGTGAACCAAGCGAACCAAGTTTGAACCTAGTTCACTACAGTAACATGATTTGGTTCAGCTTTAGTTCAACCCACTGTGCAAACCCTAAACTTTGGTTCACTCATCCAAACCCCCCGCCACACTGTGCATCCTCTAAAAACCCTTAATCGCGATTTTGGGTGGGGCTTCTTCTCTGCACGCGTAGAAACAGAGGAACTGCTTCCCTTTCTTTTCAATAGCATGAGCCCTGTTCTGTTGCTTCCTCGTAGAACGCGACAGCGAACACGATTCCTTCTTCCCCGCGAGCACGGAAGTCGATCGCCGGAGAAATGCCGTTGTACCATTGTTTGCCGATCGCCGAAGAAGCAAGGAGGGGAACCGTAGCCGTGATCCTGATGCAGGTCCCGATTCCTGTGGTCTCCGTGGCGTGAGGAGACAGAGGAACGACGAGGAGGAAGAAGCTGTGCAACGTCGCTCGTAGTCCCCGCCGTCCGAGCGAGTGTCGCCGTGCATGGGAGAGACGCTCATTGCTCGGTCGCGAGGAAGAAGGGGACGCTGAAAGGATTGGAGAACCCTAGCTGCTGGATCTTCCTTTTCCCTCTGTTTCATTGACGCCGACGCCCTTTAAGTGTTTGATCCGCCGCCGGCTGCGACAGGGAAGAAGGCCGTGAGAAACCCTAGTTTTAGCCCTCTTCCTAGCTCCTTACTTCTTCTTTGCCCGATCACACCAAGATCAGATTTGACCGTCGTCGTCCCTGCCTTTCCGGGTCACCGGAGCTTGCAAAGTTGTTGAGCTCTCTACTATTGGTTCATCAACATTGGTTGGAGGACTTGTGAGGTGTGGTTGCCGACTATGGGTTCACCTATGGATTGTTGATTGCTGAAAACAAATTGTTTGTTCTTGTAAATAGCAATAATTAAAGAAGAAAGGATAGTTCTTTTGATTTTCATTCTCATGGAAGCTTATGAAGTTTTGGAAAATTTTTTCCCATCAACGTCAGAAAAGTTCCGATCAATTTGTTCGTTATTGGTGGTTAACGGATGACCACCGAAGACTATATCGAAAATATGATTCTCGGTGATAGTTAGGAAGCCCTGGAACGATCGCAACAAATGTTGTTGTGTGGTTTCCAGAATAAGGTTTCTCTCGATTCGATCGTCATCGATCATCGACTAGTACCGAAGACGATAACGTGACTCGTGACTTCCGAAGTTGTCCAGACTGGAGCTTTGCGTGGATCACCAGTAGAGGCGGAACTCCAACGTGGATTGCACGATTGATACCAACACCGCTCAAACGTCATCAAAAAGGTACATGCAGAATTTAATTTTCTACAAATTTTAATTGTACTTGTTTAATTCCTGTTTTGCATACGTGTGTTGTGATAATAATTAGTTTATTTATTTATTTCCGCTGCGCATGTTTATGAAATGTGAGAATACGCGCATTGCACTGGGACTATCCCAACAATACGTTGGTGGAGGTTCTTTTGAACCCCTCTCTATTCATAGCTTGATCTTCGTGCCTTTCACAAGGTTATCTGCACATCCTCACCTCATGGTTTTCTCATGGTCTCTTTATAGGCATCCAACGTAAAAAGGCTTTCAAGTTTCATTTTAACCAAATCCAGGTGCTCACGACCAATGGGTCGGTATGGCAAGAAAATGTTCTAGCTCTCATAGAGATATAGTAACTCAGTGGAATACGCTACTTAGAAAGAGGTTGGGATAGAGGTTGATAAGTTCTACAAGGGGATGCCTTGATAAGTTCTAGTTCAATAAAGAACTAACAAGTGAGAGTCTCACCATACTTTAGATTGAAAATATGCCAAAAGATATGTTGACTGTCACCCCCTTTATTTATAACTATACAGTGATCTAAAAATCTGAAAAGGCCAAAAGAAAGACCATTTAATAAAGGTCTATATAAACTACTTAGTCATTTTAAACTTATGACATCATTACAAGCCAAATAAATTAGAAATTGAGCTGAAATATTCCCAGTATATAAACATGAGTTTTAAGTGGCTACTTAAGCCCATCCAAGGTTTGAATTAGGTTGACTAATTTGTTTTTGGTCAAACCTTCTTCAATTTTAACTTTGACCTTCACATCTTCAGTTAGCACATTAAGTGCTTCCTTCGTCTTCCTAGCCTTAACCCTTATAATTGGGCCTCCATTGATAGCATAATGGATCATCAACAACTTTTAGAGTGGGTTGAGCATAATCCATATTAGTTGGTTGGACAACTTATTCACTTTGTTTGACTCCAACATTCCTCCTCTCCTCAAAAGGATTCGTCCTCGAATCTTGATCACCTACATCAAAGGGAGAAAGATAAGAAATATTAAATGTAGCACTTACATTATACTCCCCTGGTAAGTCAAGCTTGTAGGCATTATCATTGATTCAAGTAATGACTTGAAATGGTTCATTGCCTCATGGATGCAACTTAGTACAATGTTTAATAGGAATCTTTCCTTTCTCATATGAACCCAAACCTAATCTCCTAGTTCAAAGATTACTTTCTTTTGTCCCTTGCTGGCTTGCATAGCATATTGTTTGGTTCTCTTTTCAAATTTGCCTTACAAACTAATCTTTTCTTGTACTAGCATGCTAAGAGATAGGCAATGGTGACAAATCCAACAAAGTTAGGGGATTGAATCAATATACCACTTCAAAAGGTGGAAAATTAATAATAGAATGCACAGATCTATTATAAGCAAATTTAACTTATAGTAAACAATCTTCCTAACCTTTTAAATTCTTTTGAATGATAGCTCGTTATAAAGTAGACAAAGTTTGATTTACTATCTCAATTTGTCCATTTATTTGTTGATGACATGTTGTAGAAAACAAAACCTTTGTTCCCAACATTCCCCATAAGGTTTTTCAAAAGTAGTTTAGGAACTTTGTATCACGATATGAAACTATGCTTCTCGACACTCCATGAAGTCGCATGATCTCCTTAAAGAATAGATCAACAATATGATTAGCATTATCTGTATTCCTACAAGGAATAATATGAGCCTACAATGAAGTCCATGGAAATATTCACCCATGGTTCACTAGGAATTGGTAAAGCTCTAGATTTTGCTTGCCTACATGTGATACACTTCTCACAAAACTTGACTATATATCATTTCATGTGAGGCCAAAAGAAATGCTCAATCAAAACTTCTAGAATTTTTCTTACACCAAAATGTCCCATTAGTCTCCCACCATGAGCCTCTTGGATTAATATAGCAATTAGGCACACACAACCTATTGATCCTAGGAAGAAACCCCTCATGCCTATAAAATTTCCCAAATGTGATGAAATATAGCTTTGATATTAATTTCAAAGCTTTTACAAAATGGAGGAGAACCCATGAAAAGCTTGTTGCAAGAAAGAGGAGAAAACATGAAGCCTTTTCTTCATTATCTTGAAAGTAACCATACAAGGTGGTTTTATAGTGTTACATGAGAGCCTCTTGAACATTGTGGACACATGAACGTTGGAGCATGCTCCAACGTTCATGTTTTTGAATGTTGGAGCATTTAATGCATTAATACATTTAATGCACTTAATCTTTTTGGATATAGAAGGAGCATTTAATGCATTTAACGCACTTCATCACGATGAATTGAAGAATCATCCTTGCTGCGTTGTCTTCTTCCATGATAAACTAAATTTGACTTAATCTTTAATTATTTGACGCCTTGAACTTAAAAAAATGTAGCATGTTCACAAACTTCAAAACATTTCCAAAGTCGGGATCCTTAGAATATGAATCTTTAATGTATTCAAAACCTTACAATTTAGTGTTCAAAATAGAGATCAAGGTATACCTTTGAGATAAAGCATTTGCAACAATGTTTTCCATACCTCATTTATACTTTATTACATAAGAAAATGACTCAATAAACTCCTCCCATTTTACATGATGTCTATTCAACTTACTTTGGCACTTCAAATGCTTCAACGATTCATGATTAGTGTGAATGATAAACTTTTTGGGCTACAAGTAATGCTACCAAGTTTCTAAAGCCCTCACCAATGCATACATCTCTTTGCCGTAAGTTAGATTGTTCAAAGTTGCTCCGCTAAGTTTCTCACTAAAATAATCAAGGGTCTGATCTTCTTGTATTAGCGCAACTCCAATACCTATTCCTGATGCATCATACTCAATTTTAAAAGTTTTAACAAAGTTAGATAATACAAGTAATGGTGCAAAAGTTAGCTTCTCCTTAAGTAAGTTGAAAGCTGAATTTTGTTCACTATCCAAATGAAAACCAACATTCCTTTCTAACAACTTCAGTCAAGGGTATAGCTAAAGTACTAAAATTTTTAACAAATCTTCTATAGAAACTAGCCAACCTAGGAAAGCTACATACCTCAGTTATGGTCTTTGGTGTTGGGCATTCACGAATAACCTTAACCTTCTCTTCATTCATTACTATTTCCTTAGCACTAACAATATAACCAAGAAACTCATCTGACTAGTGCAAAAAGAATATTTTTGAAGGTTAACATAAAACTTTTCATTTTACAAAACAAGTAGAACTTTTTATAAATGATTTCGATGCTTATCTAAATTTTTGCTATAAATCAAGATGCCATCAAAATTTACTACAACAAAGTTCTGATAAAAGCATGCAAAATATTGTTCATTAATCTTATGAAAGTAGTAGGTGCATTAGTTAGCCCAAATGGCATGACTAACTATTCTAATATACCTAGTCATAAATGCAATTTTCCATTTCTACCTCACGCATTCGAATTTGATGACAGCCAGACTTCAAATCAATTTTAGAAAAAAATGCAAGAACCATGTAGTTCATCTAACATATCATCTAATCTAGGAATAGGATGCCGGTACTTTACAGTCATCTTGTTGATAGCATTGCAAACAACGCACATTTTCTAAGTTCCATCCTTCTTAGACACAAGCAAAACAGGAACAACATAAGGGCTCAAATTTTATCGGACGGACCCTTTCCTCATCAACTTACTTTTGAAGCTCCTTTATCTCCGCTAGATTACTCCTAGAGGCCGGTCTATTAGGAATTGTTGCTTTTGGGATGAAATCAATTTGGTGCTGTATTCCCCTAAGGAGTGATAATCCATTAGGAACTTCATCAGGGAATACATTATCAAACTCATACAGTGCCCCTAAGGGGTGGTAATCCACATCGCTAGTAGATAGTAGGTATCAGATCAACAAATAGGTCGTTCATGTTTCCATATTATTCTACCATCCCTCTCTTTTTCTTCTCTGAGAGTTTAGTTAGGGATTAGTAATTAATTTATAAGTTGGTACCCATTCTAACAGGTCCCCTTCAGTGAATGGTTCAAGTGTTATTTGGAGTTCGGGACCAGTAGTGATCTTGTGTTAAGCAAATAGTAGATAAAGACTTCAACTAGAAGTCTTTGGGGAATATTTAATGTATGACTAGACTATTAATATTATATAAGTTGGCCTTGCTCTATTGGGCGGTCTCAAACTACTTGAATGATGCGAGTCTCCTCAAATAGAAGAGAGGGCCGAGGTACGATGACAAGAAGTGACGTGGTCAATGGCAACATACATCACCTATTGCTCTGAGTGATAATGACACAGAAGTTCTTATATGAGAATCGTGAATAGAATTTGTTTATATAAGACTACTGCAACAACAATAACAATCATGAATGGAAGGTTCAAGTTAGGGTTCCGAAGATAATTTATCAGTGCCCTCAATTATTATTCTATCGTTTGAGACACAAATCGTCCACCCTGGCCCTTATGCTCCTTGCATTCTTTGCCCCATCACTATCATTTGTATCTTCATTCAGATAACAGACATAGTATGCAAGTTAGGTCTGAGGCCCTCTATTGCTCTTTCACATCGTTAGTCTCACACTACATCGCACAAGTACAACAGATGATGTGAACCCATGAGAGAAAAATCTCAAGAACCCACAACGAATTGAAGAAAAAAAGAAGGAAAACCTAAATTGATAAGAAGGATGAATAGAATCTCGACCCAATGCTTAAGAACACCGAACCATGATATAGAGGAAGAGGGAAGACGCTACAACCTCGGAATGGAGGTTGATAAGTCCTTGAACGCCACAAGGGGATTCCCTGATAAGTTCTAGTTAAATGAAGAACTAACAAGTGAAAGTCTCACCATGCTTTAGATTGAAAATATGCTAAAAGATATATGTGTTGCCGTCACCCCCTTTATTTATAGCTATAGGGTAACCTAAAAATCCAAAAAAGCCAAAAGAAAGTTCATTTAGTAAAGGACTAAATAAACTACTTAGTCATTTAATGTTGATGGCATCATTACAACCCAAATAAAGATAACAACTATAAATTGAGCCTGCATATCCCTATTACATAAACATGAGACTTAAGTGGCTACTTGAGCCATCCAATATTTGAATTAGGTTGACTAAGCTGCTTAACTTACTCTTGGTCAAACTTTCTTCAATTGTAACTTTAGCTTTCACATCTTTAATTAGCACATTAAGTGCTTCCTTCATCTTCCTTGCCTTATCCCTTGTAATTGTGCCTCCATTGATGCTTAATGGATCATCAACAACATTTAGAGTGGGTTGAGCATGATCCATATTAGCTTGTTGGGCAACTTGTTAATTTTGTTTGACTCCATCATCTTCCCTCAATCTTTTAGTGGACATCGCTCCCGTTGCATGTCGCCTGATAGCCCCTATTGGGTCTCTTATGTCACTTGGCAGCAACAGATCATTCATATGAGTATCATATTCACTCTACCATTCGCCTAACTCACTCGGACCTTATGGTCTTCGCCCTCCGTCCCTCTTCTTATTACTTATTAGTCTCGTGAGTCCAATACAAAGAACGACAAAGACTTTCTTTTTTATCACACATCACTTCTTCCTTACACTTCGTTTGGCCCTATTGTCCCTTGCTACTTAGACCAGGGTTGCTTGTGCTTTTGCTGCTTGCTTAACTACCTGGGATGCTTGTGCTATTCATTCTTTCCTCTCCCCGCACCAGCACCAGCACCAGCTAATTAAGATTATGTTAATGTACCTGACTAAGTGTTTTTGCAATCATGAGAACTTAATCTCTCGGAAGGGGACAAGCATAGATGAGACTATAAAAGCAACCAGATGGCACTTCACCAGGATGAATATAAAGGACCAATTCATAAGGTCTAGGGTTGTGGATGGTGTAGCATACAATAAGGATAGAAGCCTCTCCTCGCAGCCAGATATTGCTTTCCTATACAAGAATAGATTCAACACTCAAACAAGAAGCTAACTTCAAATTAAATGCATAGTGGACATAGAGTGAAACCAGAACTCTTGATATTCCTGACTCCTGAACTAACTATAGCCTTCATACCCCCAGTTGTTGCTGCAGGAGGGTACTCATAACGTAAGGGGGCCTTCTTTTCACTTTAATATTGTGTATAATATAGCTTAGTCTTTGAATATAGCTTAGGTTAATCTTTTCTATGTTTCTAGCTTACTACTTCTTTCTTTCCTATCACTCTTTTTAGTACTTTTTTTCTTTCCCATCACTCTTTCCTACTTATGCTAATATAATAATTATAAGTATAAGATAAGGCTCCGAACAACAAGAGCAGCTACTACAGCCAACTTAGGCTTATTAGTTATAGCTATCGAATCCAATAAGTGCGACAACTATCAAACCTTTTCTTTCCTCACAAGTGTTTTCTGGTTGCTTTTGTTGCTTCAATGATCTTTCATTGGTTTTTGAGGTCGGGAATCAATGATATCACCTAGAAAAGAATGAATTATTGACTTGGGATCCAACAACTACAGTTCAAAGTTCGAGTTTTGCACAATCAACATTTAGAAACTTTAGCCCAACTATTTATCTGATAGTTGGAGCAGCACCTTGAACCCCAATCAAAAGGTAGAAAGCAGATGCCCTACCCACCTCTTCTCCTACACTACATTAAAGGAAAGGACTTGATGACATGAACCCCACCAACAATCGTGATGGAACCCAGACCAACAATGGAAAACCCCAAGAACTAGAAGACAAGAGTTTAAGCCCTTAACATGTAATCAAGATCTGAAACGAACCAAGACTACAAGGAAAGAAATGCCCCGCCACAAGGGTGATAAGTTTCAGTTGTTTGAACGCCATGACAAAGATACACAAGTCCCCATACGCACATGAGAACTCATGCTTGTATCCATTTTCTAAGCAATATTTGGAGAATTTTGAATTTTCAAACTCTCCACCATGATCACTCCTAATTCTATTTATTTTTAGTGTTCTTTCATTTTCAACCCTTTTACTAAACCCAATAAAAATGTCTAAGGTATCATCCTTATGTTTCATGAAAAACACCCAAGAGTATCTTGAATAGTCATCTACTATAACCAAGCAATACTTATTTCCATTCAATGAGGGAGTACTATGACAATCAAATAAGTCTAAATGCAATAATTCCAAAGGTAACATAGTACTAGTTAGGGTTTTACCTTTGTGTGATGATTTTGGTTGCTTACCCTCTTGGCATGCATCACACATTTTGTTCTTGACATACTTGAGCTTTGGTAGTCCTTTCACCAACTCCTTGTTTGCCACTTTTGCTATGGTTTTCATGTTGATGTGTCCAAGCCTCCTGTGCCATAGCCATCCTTCTTCTTCTTTTGACATGAAACACTCAATATACGGGTTAGAAGCAAAAGCCAAATTGAGATAATAAAGATTTTGGTTCCTATAGCCTTCTAGTATAACATTTTTCCCACCAATTTGCCTAACCAAACATTTATTTGCATGAAACTCAACTTGATAGCCCGAGTCACATAATTGACTTACACTAAGCAAGTTAAATTCCATGTTTTTGACTAATAGGACTCTATGAATTTTAATTGTGGGTGAGACCTCAATGGTACCTCTACCTATGATTTTGAGCTTCCCACTATTCCCAAAAGATACTTCTCCTTTCTTTATATATTTTATTTTTATGAATTTACTTACATCTCCGGTCATGTGTCTTGAACATCCACTATCCATAATCCACATGCCTGTATCCTTCTTCTCTCTCACCTAAACAACATAAAATACATCACATTTTGGAACCCAAAAGCTTGATTCACTTACATTTTGCAAATACTTTTTAGGAACCCAAGCTTGTCTAACCTTGTCCTTAGGTGATTTGTTTAACACCCCTTGTCTACCTACTAATGAAATATAAGACACTTCTTTAGGCCTATATCCTATCCCAGCCTTGTTGTATACCGCCCGTTGACTATTTAGGATCATGTCAAGGTTTCTAGACCCTAAAGTGAACTTCTCTAAACATTTCCTTAGATCAACAATTTCATTTTTCAATTTTTCATTTTCTTCACATAAATCATGATGGTCAAGGTCGGTATTCCTAGTGGTTCTAAGTTCTTCTTTCAATGCTTTGACTTTAGACTTTGATTTAACTAAAGCATTCCTAAGATAAGCAATTGTACGAAAAAGAAGCTTTTGTTTGGCACTATCCATTACCTCATCCTCACTTGAGGAGGATTCATCTTCGCTTGATTCTTCCTCTTCACTTGATGTGTATTGATCATCCTTTTGTGCCATGAGTGCCATGTGCCGGGTAATGTGGCACGACTCTTCCTCATCATCTGAAGATTCACTACTTGAGGTGTCCCATGTAGCTTGTGCAACCATCACCTCCTTCTTCTTCTTCTTTTCTTTTGAGTCTTCTTTCTTCTTTAGATCCGGGCAATTTGGCTTGATGTGTCCCCTTTTGTTGCATCCATAGCAAGTCACGTTAGGATTATAGTTTGAACTTTGACTTTTACCTTGGGGTGGTATGAACATCTTCTTGACATTTCTTCTGGTGAACCTCCTTGACTTTCCCATCATCCTTTTGACATAGTGTGTCATCTCTTTGGGCGTCATCTCTTCATCACTATCGGAGGACTCTTGCTCGGATTCGGATGATTCTTCTTTCTCCTTCTTTTTCTTCTTGTCCTTCTTATCTACAAGCAAAGCAATACCTTTCTCTTTTGTGGACAAGTTAGCTTGCTCATGTAGCTCAAACTCACAAAATAATTCATCTAGTTTTACCGTAGACAAGTCCCTTGATACTTTATAAGCATCGACCATTGATGCCCATAGAGTGGTTCGGGGGAAAGCTTGTAAGACATACCTTACTAGATCTCGGTTGTCAATCTTTTCACCAATGATATGGAGGTCATTCATGATCTCCTTGAACCGTCCATGCATTTGGCTTACATTCTCGTTGGTCCTCATTGAGAACGATTGGAGTTGACCCACCAATAAATCTCTTTTGGCTCGCCTTGATTCGCTTGAGCCCTCATTGAGTTCAATAAGCTTTTCCCACAATTCCTTGGCCGAGTCGAATGGACCAACCTTGCTCAATTGTTCTTTGGAGAGTCCGCATTGCAAGGTTGTTGTGGCTTTCGCATTCGCTTGTGCCTTCTTGCATATATCCTTTGACCAATCCTTTGTAGGAAGAGGTTTTCCAGAAGCATCCTTGGGTTTTTCGAACCCATCTATAACACTAAACCAAATGTCAATATCATTCATCAAATAGTATTCCATCCTACCTTTCCAATATGCGAAATCGTTGCCGTCGAAGTAGGGCGGTCGTGCGGTGCTGTATCCCTCTTGAAACGCCATTTGATTCTTTCGGTTGAATGTTAGTTCGCGCGAAAGGGACCTGCTCTGATACCACTTGTTGGGATCGAGTGCGTTCGCTAGAGGGGGTGAATAGCATTTTTTGATCTTTCTCTGCGAGATTGTTAGCGGAAGCAAAATAATAATAATAAAATACAAAGATCAAACGCTAACCCGGTTATTTACTTGGTATCCACCTCAACGAGGTGACTAATCCAAGGATCCACACACGCAGCCGACGATTCCACTATGAAACAATCTCCTTCTCAAAGCACGCTTCGAAGGCGGAGAAACCTTTACAACACAATTCCTTCCTCGTACAAGATTTGTAGTGAAGTTTTAGGAGGAAGAGAAAGAGTTTCTACAATGTCAGAGAGCTGTCAGGAAGATGAAAGAATCAAGTGTTATTTTCTGCGACGTTGACCGCTCTTTTTATAAAATTCCATGCACCAGTCGACTGCTCCTAGGGCCAGTCGACTGATGGGCTTCAACAGCTATTTAATACGCATTTAATTTGCCAGCTGTCGCCCAACGGTAGTCTATCAGTCGACTGCTCCAACACCAGTCGACTGGTACCAGTCGACTGTACCTCTCGACTGATCTTTCTGTTTGACACCAGTCGACTAGAATTCAGACTTCAGTCGACTGATACTTCTGAACTTGGCTGTGTGTTCTTCGGATCAACCCCAGTCGACTGCTGGCAGGGCCAGTCGACTGACTAAGCTGAAAACTCCCTTTTTCAGCTTCTTCTTCATCCCTTAGCCTTGACACAAGTCTTCAAACGCCTTCCACAAGCCTCGTGCACTTCCTTGCACTAGCTTGAGACGTTTCCCTCAACTTTGTCGTGCTAAGTCTTCTCTTGCCAAGAGGCCTCGCCTCCGGGACTTCGTCCTTTGCCAAGAGGCCGCGCCTCCGGGACTTCACCAAATGCCAAGACTCCATTCCTGGACTTTCCTGTGAACTCAAGTCACACATGTTAGATCACAAACATTGCCTAACTTAAACTGATTCAGCCAAACATTAAAATCTAAATCACTTGGGGCAAAATTGCCCCAACAATAGGTCGAATAAAAAGATGGAAAATAGTTAGTCAAAATTATGAAAGATCTACCCCTATCGGTCTCCATGTCTACCTGTTGTGACCTCGGGCTTTCCTTTCCACGGCCATGAGCATGAATCATATTAGACCCACTTACCACTTAATGAACTTAGTAAATAACCATTAATTCTTTTCATTGCGGGTGAAAGGACTGGAAGTAGAAACCCTAAAATGAAACTACATCCTTGCCTCAAACCTTCCCTTGAATAAATGGGGAAATAGAGTTCTTGTTCTTCTCTATGCTTCCCTTTGCATGTAGAAAGCAAGGTGCGATTTCTAATGATGAGCCAAGTAAAAGGACAAGGTGGCGACAAGCTTTGAATGCCCAGAGTTGAATAAAAGAATGGTATTGAATACATATGTCATGAACCATTCACTCTTGGAATGTTAAATTATTCAGCAATGAGATATGGTTACCTAACTTAACTAAACTAAACAAGACTTACATTGTCTTAATTTCTCTTAGGAGAGGCCCCAAATTCATTAATACTACAACTTCACTTGACTTCAAATTAATACTAAAAAATAAGTCTAGTTAAGTTGTTGATATATGAATGCAATAGTGGCATGCTAAGGAAAAAGCATCCAAGCAACAAAAACAAGAGCTATAGCCAACGTATTATAATGAAGAGATGGATACACACCTTCACCTGATTCAACTAAAAACAAGCATACAAAGCAACGATGAAACTCACTAAACAAAGCAACTAGAGGACTATTATTCAATTTGCATGGGCTGCCCTATGACATCCTAGTGATGGTTCCAAATAGGAAAACACATATTGATGGAGTCCAACAAAGCGAACAAGTGGTTTAACAAGCTAATATGGATCATGCTCAATCCACTTTAAATGTTGTTGATGATCCATTATCCATCAATGGAGACCCAATTACAAGGGCTAAGGCAAGGCAGATTAAGGAACCACTTAATGTGCTAATTACAGATATGAAGGCCAAAGTGTTACAATTGAAGAAGGTTTGACAAGAACAAGTCATGCGCCTTAGTCAACCTAATTCAAGCCTTGAATGGGCTCAAGTAGCGAACTTAAGTCTTATGTATATGTAGTAGGGATATATATAAGCTCAATATCTAGTTTTATTTTGGTAGTAATGATGTCATGAGCTTAAAATAGCTAAGTAGTCTAAATAGGTCTTTACTAAATGGGCTTTCTTTTGACCTTTTATGGTTTTTAGGTCACCCTATGACTATAAATAAATATGGTGACGACCACACATGTATCTTTTGGCATATTTTCAATGAGAGTGTTAGTGTCGGCGCTTCTCACTTGGTTCTTCATTGAACTAGAACTTATCAAGGCATCCCCTTGTGGCGTTTCAAAGACTATGAGACCTCCATCCCAAAGTTGTGGTGTCTTCCCTCTCCCTCTATTGCAAGGTTCGGTGTTTGCTGAGTCTTCGGTCCAGGTTTTATTCATCCTTCTTATCAATTTAGACTTTCCTTTTCTCTTCTTCAATTCGTTATAGGGTTCTTTAGATCTTTCTTCATGGGCTTACATTAGTTGATATCAAGCTTTGATCTTTCTAAATTGATTTGGTTATCCTTTTCTTTTTGTGCTTGAATCTTTTATCTATTTTGTTCATCATTTGATACTGATTGTTATTGTTTCTTTCAATACTTGTGTGCCACATTTGCTATCAAAAATGAGAGGAAGACTTTGTATTTTAGGAAAAAAAAGGGAGGCTGAATTGTAAAAGAAAGAAGAAGCAACGAAAGGTCGGTACAGAGACCTTGTTATTTATATGTTGTATTTTTGAGATCTCTTTTATCTTTCAATTCTACATTTCTTTCAAGTTTTGCCTAGATTAAGTTCTGGCAAATTTTCTTTCAGCACTTATTTTAAGTATCCTTCAATTCAGCATTTTCATAATTTTGTCTAAATTTAATTTTGACACCTGCATAGATTAAGTTCTATTAAATTTTCTTCTCAATACTTATTTCAAGTATCTTTCATTTCACCATTCTCATAAATTTTCTTTTCGACGCTTAATTTAACTTTTCAATTTTGCAATTTGCATCTTCTTCAATTCCAATCTTTTATCCTAAATTTCCATGAGAGATTTTCAATTAGTCAAATAATGCTTGCAGAGATACAAGTCTAAGTTCTTTAAAGAGTTAACATTAGTGAGTTGTGTCAATTCTAAGTGACAATGGCTTGAGAAATAGCGGATAGGTGAGAGGAAGCAAAGCCTCAAGTCCTCGAAGTGTGCCTTGAGACAACACTCGGGACGCATGGAAATCAAATTCAGTCAAATCCTCGATAGAGAAGCAAGATGCTATAGTTATTGGACTACAAAATAGTTCAATTGGTAGTGTTCCTACACCGAAGTACAGACAATATGACCATGATGACGATGATGATGATGGCATTTCTGAGGACATTAAAGATAGAGCTTGTCATGAAGATTTGGTAATGTTGAGTGGGTGGTCACAGAAGATCAACGATTATGTTGATAGAAACTCCGCCCAATATCAAGATGAAGATTCCTTCATTTCGAGGTCAAAGTGATCCGAACGATATATTTTAAAATAGAAGGAAAGTAGAATCATCTGATTATCATAACTACTGAAGAAAAGAAGGTAAAATTTGCTACTATCATTATGATTATGCTGTATTTAGTGAAATCAATGCTTGTAAGTGAGAAGAAACGATCACATGGTTGAAGAACCTCATCATGATACCTACCAATGGATAACGAAACCAATACTTGCTTAGTGACATTAACTTCCCCAACTCAAAAGGAAGGGTGCGATAAAGCATCATTAAACGATTGTAGTTGCATATAAGGTCTACTATTGGTTATGTATTAGTGCTTTAAGTAGGTAAGCATTAATTTTGAAAAAATAGTGATATTGAAACTGAGAGTGAGTCAAACGATTGTGCAACTTATTTCCCTGTTGCCACATCAAAGATAATCATACTAACTTACCTACCACTAAACCTCCCTAGGTCTACGAAGTGGTAGGTAAGCATAATTTCTCAACCAAGAGAGTACTAGCTATATTAGTGCAACTTCCCCCATCGATAATCATACTACTCTTCTTTTTACTCTTTTGATAATCATACTACATCTCTTTGATGCGACAACAGGTATTGAATATGTTGTCTCATTGTTCTTCATCTTCTTCCTTCATTTGCACATTTAGAGCACGTTTAGTGATGAGGGCTTCAACTTCAATGAGATACTCTTCTATATCACTTTCCAATAATGGTGGCAGGACACTATCATTTTCAAACTTACTCTCAGTTTCAATATTACCATTTTTTTTAAAATCATAATTTTTTTGTTTGAACATTGTGATGCAATATGTCCTACACTTAAAGCATTTAATATCTTTGTTTCTTGAAGATTAGATAGGTTCTTTACCTTTGACTAATGGAGAACTAGCATCTTTGTTCTTCAAAAACTCGGTCTTACTCTTTGATGCAACTTTATCATCTTTTTTATTCCAGCTAGATTTCCAAGTGGATGAATTATGACTTTGCCCATGCTTAATTTAACCCTTCCATTTGAGTTGCCTTTCAACTTTCATGAACTTATGCACTATATCTTCAAGCTTCACATAATGTTGCAGCTCCAATATATTTGCAATTTCTAGAATCAGGCCTTGTAAAAATTGTGACATGATTGCTTCTTGGTCCTCCTCCACATTGGCTCAAATTATGGCAATCTCCATCTCTTTGGGGTATTCCTCTATAGTCTTGGACCCTTGTGTTAGACTTTGTAATTGTTGGTACAAATCGCGACAGTAATGTGAGGAAATGAACCTCTTTCTCATTATAGATTTCATCTCTTCCTATGTGTCAATGGGTCTCTCTTTGTTTCTTCTCCTGCATAGAATATTTTGATCCAACTATAATAGCATAATCAATAAATTCAAAAGCAGCAAATTTTACCTTCTTCTCTTTAGAGTAGTTGTGACAATTGAATACTAATTCTATTTTCTTTTCCCACTCTCATTATACGTCTGGAATATTTTTACCTTGAAATAAGGAATTTTCATCTTGATATTGCCTAAGTTTCTATCAATATAATCATTTGTCATTCCTCTTCTACCACCAATTCTAACATAGCTAGATCTGCCACTAGAAGCTCTATCATCAATGTCCTCAGAAATGTCATCATCATCATTGTCATCACAGTTATATTACCTTGCACTTCATGTAGGAATTCTACCAATTTGACTATTTTGTAGTCCAATAATTATAGCATCTTGCCTCTCTAATCTGTTGAGGATTTGATTGAATCGGATTTTTATGCGTTTCAAGTGTTGTCTCAAGGCATGTTTTCAAGAGTTTCTCTAAGTCTTGCTTCCTCTCCACTTGTCACTATGCTGTTGTCACTTAATCACTCAACTCACTAATGTTAGCTCTTTAAGAAATTTAGAATTAAGGCAATTCTCTATAAGTGTTCTTTGACTAATTGAAAATTTTCAAGGAAATTAAAAGATACGTGAAAATGAAAATTGCAGAATTGAAAAACTGAATTAAGTGCTGAAAGAAAATTTACCAGAATTGAATCTAGGAAAAACTTATTAGACTGTGAAAATGAAAAATAAAGATACGTGAAATAAAAGCTGAAAGGAAATTTGTCAGAACTTAATCTAGGCAAGTGCCAGAATTAAATCTAGACAAAATTTGAAAGAAATATGGAATTAAAAGATAAAGATACTTAAAATAAAAGATGAAAGGAAATGCAAGAATCATGTAGTTCATCTAGCATATCATTAATCTAGGAATAGAATGACGATACTTTGTCATAATCTTGTTGATAGCTCTGCAATCAACACACATTCTCCAAATTCCATCCTTCTTAGGCAAAAACAAATAGAAACTGCATAAGGAGTCAAACTCTCTCAGACATACTCTTTTCTTATCAACTCTTCAACTTGCTTTTGAAGTTCCTTTTTCTCCTTGAGATTGCTCCTATAGGTCGACCGATTAGGAATTATTGCTCTTGGGATGAAATTAATTTGGTGCTCTATTCTCCTAAGTAGTGACAATCCATCAAGAAATAGATCATCAAATTCTTGCAAAGAGACAACACTAGGCAGTGTTGAAATAAGCCTCGTACGAAAGTAAAATCATCAGTTGTTGAGAATAAAAAGCACTCTTAACCTCTATTTCTTTTGCATAAAAGCTCCCTTTTTCCTCTCTTACTCTTGAATTTTTTTCCTTTTTCAATCTTTTTTCCACTCTTCTCATCCTCACTTTTTCTTTTCTCACACATCTTTTCTTTTCTTATTTTTTAATTCCCTTTTTCTTTCCCAATCTTTTTACTCTCACATTCATTTCTTTTTTCACTCTCATTTTTTATTCTGAATTGATTCGATACATGAGTTACAAGTTTATCATACAACATAAAAGAATACTTATTTTTGAACTCGTCATGCATGACCTTCCTTTCAAATTGCCATGGTCTGCCTAAAAACAAATGACCCACATGCATTAACACTACATCACCAAATACCTCATCATGATACCTACCAATGGAAAATGAAATCAATACTTGCTTATTCACATTAATTTCTTCACACTCATTCAACCATTGTAGTTTATAAGATTTAGAATGCCTAGTTGTATGTAAACTTAATTTCTTAACCAAGATAGTGCTAGGCTACATTAGTGCAACTTCCCCCATACATAATTATACTACTCCTTATCTTTGATATGATAATGGGTACCAAAGATATTGTCTTATTGCTCTTCATCTTCTTCCTTCACATGTACATTTAGAGCACGCCTAATGACAAGAACTTCACCTTCATCTAGATACTTCTCTCCATCCCTTTCTATCAATGGTGGCATGTATTATCT
>NC_133867.1:12490775-12494706 GCF_044706935.1 Curcuma longa | reverse complement strand
ATATCATCTTTGTCATCACGATTATGTTGCCTAGCCCTCTGTGTAAGAACTCCACCAACTCGATTCTTTTGAAATCCAGTAATTACAGCATCTTGTCTCTCCAATTTGACTAAGATATGACCCAATCTAATTTCCATGCACTCCAAGTGTTGTCTTAAAGGCACGTTGATCAAGTGATTTTCTAGGTTTTGTTTCCTCTCCATTTATCACTAATAAAGTAATCTGTTATCACTCAATCACTTAAGTCACTAAAGTTAACTCTTTAAAGAACTTAAAATTGAGACAATTCCCTGTAAGCATTTGACTAATTAAAAATTTCCAAACATATTAGGATAAAAGATAAGAAATGAAGAAGTATGCAACTTGCAAAATTCATAATTTGAATTAAGTGATGAAAGAAATTTGTCAGAATTGAATATAGGCAAAATTTATGAGAAAGCTAAATTGAAAAATGAAATAAATGCTAAAAGAAAATTTGCCCAACAAATTCTAAGCAGTTGCTAGAATTGAATCTAGGCAAAACTTTAAAGGAAATATGGAATTGAAAGATAAAGAGTAGTAGAAGGAAATACAAGTATAGGAAAAAAAGTCTATTTCTACTACCTCTTTTGTTGCTCTTCCTTTTCTTTTTTTCCCCTTTTTTCATATTTTTTTTTCTATATTTTGGCCTCACCTTCTCTCTTTTTTTCTTGTAAATTCTCTTTTTTTCTTGCCTAAAATCACAATTTTTTTTCTTCATTTTTTATAGGAAAAGGCAAATAACACTTGCTAAACTAGAAATGATGGCAATAAATATCAAAAGATGAATGAAATAGATAAAAATTTAGCAAAGATTCAAATACAATAAGAAAGGAGAAACATGTCTCATGAACCCACAACAAGTTAAAGAAAAATAAGGAAAATCTAAATCAATAAGATGGATGAAAAGAACTTCGGCCAAATGCTTAAGAAAGAAAGAGCCTTGGAATAGAAAATAGAACATGCTACACCCTTGGGATTGAGGTTGATAAATCCTTAAACACCACAAGGGAATGCCTTCATAAGTTCTTTTAGTTTAATGAAGAACCAACAAGTGAGAGATTCACCATGCTTTAAATCGAAACAAGCCAATAAATGTGTGGTTACCACCCCCTTTATTTATAGCTATAGGGTGGGTGACCTAAAAGCAAGCCCATTTAGAATAAGACATGGCTAGTTTGGACTTTAGTCACCATTACAACCCAAATAAAGGTAGAAATTGAGCCTAAAAAAATATAAATGAACTTAAGAGACTAATTAAGCTCATCTAGGTTTGAATTAGGTTAACTAAGTCACATGACTTGCTTTTGGTCAAATCTGTCACCATTGTAGCTTTAGCCTTAACATCTTCAATTAGAAGATAAAGTGCTTCCTTCAGTTGTTTAGCCTTACCCTTTGTGGGCCTCCATTGATATATGATCATCAACAACATCTAAAGTAAGATGCTCCTTTTCTTCTATGGTCTTAGCTTGATTCCTATCATTAGCTTGTTGAGCTGCAACTTGATCTTCATCTTTAACTCCATGAGTTTGTTAACTTCACCTTGATTTTAGGAGATTTAGGTAGCATCTCCTTCATTTTAGGATATTTAGTTAGCATTCCACTTGATTTTAGAAAATTTATTAGTCTCTCCTTATTTTTAGGAGAATTAATTAGTCATCCCTTTATTCTAAGAAATTATGTTAGAGTTATCCTACTTTTTAGGAAACTCTATCAAGACTCTAAAACTATAAAAGGAGGTAGGGGCAACTAGAAGGCATCAAGGATTCTAAGAGACCCTAAGGATCGAGTGGTCGTGTGATTTCCTCGATCCCATGATAGGGGATCGCTAGGTTAAATTGATAGGAGTCTCATTAAGAAAGCATCCCCTAGCAAGACTACCACAAAAGTAGTTAAACTCTCATCCCCTAGCAAGACTACCACAAAAGTAGTTAAACTCTCATCCCCTAGCAAGACTACCACAAAAGTAGTTAAACTCTCCTGAAGCTTTCATGATTTGTCATCAACCCTAAAGGGTCTACACTAATTCACTTTATGAGTTACAATTGGGATAGATAGATTGGTGTTTTCATTCCCTCACATTACTATCAAGATTTGTACCAACGATTACAAAGTCTAACACAAACGTCCAAGACTATGGAGGAATATCACAAAGAGATGGAGATTGGCATGATTCGAGCCAATGTGGTGGAGGATCGAGAAGCAACCATGACATGATTTTTAAAAGGTTTGAATCCAACAATTGCAAATGTAGTGGAGTTGCAACAATATGTGAAGTTTGAAGATATGATGGATATGTTCATGAAAGTTGAAAGGCAACTAAAAAGGAAGGGTTCAATCAAGCATGGGCAAAGTCATAATTCATCTACTTGGAAATCTAGTTGGAATAAAAAAGATGACAAAGTTGCATCAAAGAGTAAGACTGAGTTATTGAAGAATAAAGATGCTAGTTCTCCATTGGTCAAAGGTAAAGAACCTATCCAATCTTCAAGAAACAGAGATATTAATTAGATGCTTTAAGTGTTTGGGAAGATAACATATTGCATCACAATGTCCAAACAAAAGAATTATGATTTTAAAAGAAAATGGTGATATTGAAACTGAGAGTGAGGCTAAAGATGATATTGGAAAGTTATGTAGAAGAATATCTTGTTGAAGGTGAAGCCCTCATCACTAGACGTGCTCTAAATGTGCAAATGAAAAAGATGAAGAACAACAAGACAACATATTTCATACCCATTACCACATCAAAGAAAAGGTATGTAGCATGATTATCGATGGGGGAAGTTGCACTAATATAGCTAGTACTCTCTTGTTTGAGATATTATGCTTACCTACTACTAAACATCCTAGACCTTATAAACTATAATGGTTGAATGATTGCGGGGAAGTTAAGGTCACTAAGCAAGTATTGGTTTCATTATCCATTGGTAGGTATCATGATGAGGTTCTTTGTGATGTAGTGCTAATGCATGCAAGTCATTTGCTTTTAGGTAGACCATGGCAATTTGATAGGAAGGCCATGCATGATGTAAAATACCGAAAAAATAAGGGGTAAATTTGTAAATAAAGTTTACCCTAATGGTTGAGAAGGGTTACTTATTATCATCTTATAATTTTCATTAAGGTTAAATCCTTTATGGATGGGCTCAAACTTTGGTTTAATGAATTATTAACCAATTAAAGCAATTAAATTGGCCCATTAACATAAGCCCAACCCATTGATTATTGTATATGGTTATTGGATGAGGTGTTTGGGTTAATGGATGAGATTTTAGGGTTTAAAGGGTTAAATGCTTATTGGATTTAAACCCGTTAACAAGGAATCCGGCCAATAAGAAAGCTTCATTCGCGGTTCTTTTTCTTCCAACTCGCACCCGACGTCGCGCCTTCACCGCATCCTTCTCTTCTCATCTCCTCCTTCTTCGTCGATCGGCGGTAGCGACTCCAGCGTGGTGGCCGTCGGTCGGCAAGGTAGCTAAGGACGTCGGCAAGTGGAGTGCGAAGTAGTCAGCATCGGCAGTAGCTTTAATCGAAGCGTAGTGGCAGCTAGCGACGGTGAACTGAAAGGGGGAAAAGGCCGATCGGTAAGTGGTGTTGGTTGGATTTCAAATTTTTGTTTGTTTTGAAGCGTGGATCTGAGGTTTTCCAGATTTCTGAATCGATTTCGAGGTTGAACCCTTGTGTTGATCTTGGCTGCGAAGAAGAGGAATCGGCGGCAGCAAATCGGAAAAGGGCGATCGGTAAGGTCGATTTCTAGGGTTTGGGAGTTTGATTTGGCTTTGAACTTACATCTAAATTCCTCTTGGATTTCCAGAGCTTGTGTTGATTGGTACTTTGGTTGTGGGATTTCTGGTGTTTGCAGCCGCAAGGAACGTGTAACGCCCGCCCTTAACGTGGGCCCTTGACGGAC
>NC_133867.1:12469965-12490675 GCF_044706935.1 Curcuma longa | reverse complement strand
AGCCACAACATTCAAGAGGCTCATGTAACACACTATAAAATCACCTTTTATGTTTACTTTCAAAATAATGAAAAAAGGCTTCATGTTTTCTCCTCTTTCGTGCAACAAGCTTATCATGGGTTCTCCTCCATTTTGTAATAAGCTTTGAAGTTAATACCAAAGCTAAATTTCAATAGCTATTATCCTTCGCTATCATAAAGTTTTTAAATTATTTCAAATGGATGTATAATTAGCATTTTTAAATGGATTTCCACTAGGATTTAAGAACCTAGATAATCCAAATCATGTACTAAAACTTAAAAAGGAACTTTATGGATTAAAACAAGCCCCTATAGCTTGGTATAAAAGGCTATCTACTTAGTCTCCAAGGGATTTAGACAAGGTAAAACCTTATTTATTAAAACTCATGATAAGGATATTTTTATTGCCCAAGTTTATGTAGATGATATTATTTTTGGGTCGACCAATAATTCCTTTTTAAAAGATTTCAAAAATATTATGGAAAGTAAATTTCAAATGAACTTAGTAGGAAAACTCAACATTTTCTAGATTACAAGTTAAGCAAACCAAAGAAGGGATCTATATCTATCAAATTAAGTATTCTAAAGAATAATTAAGAGATTTGAAATGGAAAACTCATTAAGTATGCTAGATTAAAATCCTACAGTAGATATGTGTGCAAGATTTTAATCTTGTGCTAAAGAGTCATATCTAGCAGTAGTAAAAAGAATTCTAGGTACCTAAAAGGAACCCTGAATATAAGATTATGGTATCTAATAATAAGAAGTTTTAATTTAGTTTGATTTACTGATTCAGAATAGCTAGGTGTAAGTTACATAGGAAGAGCACTAGTGGAAGTTGTTAATTTTTAGAACAGACCCTAATTAGTTGTAGTAGAAAATAACATTATGTGGCCTTATTCACTACTGAAGCTGAATATGTTGCTATGGGCGGATGTGTAGCTCAGTTACTATGTACATTTTTATGACAAACACGAAAGGATTACAAACTTCACTATAAAAAGGTTCAAGTCCTGATTGATAATATTAGTTCTATTAATTTAACTAAGAATCATGTACATCACTCTATGACCGAACATATAGAAGTTAAAGACCACTTTGTTAGAGAGCATATAGCAAATAGTGACCTAAAATTCAAATATGTTGAATCCAAATCTAACATAGCTGATATTTTTACCAACCCTTTAATAGAAACTGAGTTTAGTACACTTAAAAGAAGACTAGGATTATACAAAATATACTAAATCATCTGAGCCTAACCAATTTTATGGACTCATAGGAGTTGACTTGTTTTGATTGTGTTGATTCATTTTGGATTGTTATGACTTGTTGACTCTTGTTGTTAGTATTTGACTTCAACTTGTCATCTGCATTGACTTGCTTTAACCTAACTTTGGTCAAATGTTTAAAGTAAATCTGTTTAAGCACTGAACCTTTTGTCTTATTATTCTCCCACTTTTGATGTATGAAAAAGGAGGAGAGCAAAAAAAGAGTTAGTTTCACCCATGCCACAACTTATATATAATTAAGGGGGAGCTTTAATTAAGGGAGAGTATTTCGATCATTCATGTAGGATTACCCAAACCTAATTAAGGGAGAGTATTTCCATCATGAATGATTACCCAAACCTAATTAAGGGAGAGTATTTCCATTATTCAAAGTCCCCAATAAAAGCACACAAAATATGATTCATTAATCTCATGAAAGTACTAGGTGCATTAGTTAGCCCAAATGGGATGACTAACCATTCGTATAAACCATACCTAGTCTTAAAAGTAGTTTTCAATTCATCTCCCTCACGCATTCGAATTTGATGATAGTCAAAACTTCAAAATCAATTTTAGAGAAAATGCAAGAACCATGTAGTTCATCTAGCATATCATCTAATCTAGGAATAAGATTTCTTGCATTTTCTCTAAAATTGATTTGAAGTCTGGTTATCATCAAATTCAAATGCGAGAGGGAAATGAATGGAAAACTGCTTTAAAACTAGATATGATTTATACGAATAATTAGTCATGCCATTTGGGATAACTTATGCACCTAGTACTTTCATGAGATTAATGAACCATATTTTGCATGCTTTTATTGGGGACTTTGTTGTAGTATATTTTGATGACATCTTGATTTATAGCAAAAATTTAGATGAGCATTTAAATCATTTACAAAAAGTTCTACATGTTTTGTGAAATGAAAAGTTGTATGCTAACCTTCAAAAATGTTCTTTTTGCACTAGTCAGATTGAGTTTCTTGGTTATATTGTTAGTGCTAAGGGAATTGCAGTGGATGAGAAGAAGGTTAAGGCTATTCGTGAATGGCCAACACCAAAAACAATAAATGAGGTGCGTAGCTTTCATGGGTTGGCTAGTTTTTATAGGAGGTTTGTTAAAAATTTTAGTACTTTAGCTGCACCTTTGACTGAAGTTGTTAAAAAGAATGTTGGTTTTCATTGGGATAGTGCACAAAATTCAGCTTTCAACTTACTTAAGGAGAAGTTAACTTCTTCACCATTACTTACATTACCTAACTTTGCTAAAACTTGTGAAATTGAGTGTGATGCATCAGGAATAGGTATTGGAGCTGTGCTAATACAAGAAGGTCAGCCGCTTGCTTATTTTAGTGAGAAACTCAATGGAGCAACTTTGAACTATCCAATATACGACAAGGAGATGTATGCTACAATTGAGGAGTGAAATTGCTACGCAGAGGAACTTATATTATATACAGGCGGCCCTTACTATATATTTGGCGATCGGCCCTTACTATATATTTGAACTTATATTATAGTATGGCGGCCCTTACTATATATTTGGCGATCGGCCCTTACTATATATTTGGCGGTCGGCCCGGGCCGCCTTACTATAATATAAGTTCCTCTGCGTAGCAATTTCTCATTCAAAACGTAGAAAGATCTGCCCGGTCGTACTGACTCACTCGGCCCTAGAACTTATATGTATGGCGAGCCCTTACGGCCCTAATATTATGGTCGAGCCTATCGTTCTACAATCTCCCTATTATTATTGGAATTTATATTTATTTTAGGCCCTTACGGCCCTCTCCTTAGTCAATATCAGTCGAGCCTATCATTCTACAATCTCCCACTCCCTAGTGGTCGATCACTTCGGCCCTCAGCAATATCGTGAATGGCGTCGGATTAGAACTTATATTATGGCGGATAGTCTACAATTGCGTAGCAGAGGAGATAAATAGCCCCAAAGGCTATTTACGACTAATCCGATCGCCAAATATATAGTAAGGGGCTATGCAATTTATATTCAACCCTTACTATATATTGGGAAAGATCTGCCCCTTATATATATGGTCGAAATACGCCTATGGGGATACCCTCAGCAACAGTCGTGAATGCCCTAAAATATAGTAAATTGTATAAATGGCCTAAAATATAGTAAATTGGTCGTCGGAATTTATATTTTTTAGGGCTCTTAGTCGTAAATAGCCCCTTTGGCTATTTCTTCTACTCAGCATAGCTGAGGTTTTTATATCATAGTA
Organism: Curcuma longa; assembly: GCF_044706935.1. Taxonomy (NCBI): domain Eukaryota; kingdom Viridiplantae; phylum Streptophyta; class Magnoliopsida; order Zingiberales; family Zingiberaceae; genus Curcuma; species Curcuma longa. Next base: position 12,487,145 of record NC_133867.1, on the reverse strand, counting down.
AGACGGATTAGTCTACGCCAAAGGGGCTATTTATCTCCTTAGTCGTAAATAGCCCCAAAGGCTATTTATCTGCCCAATATATATACAGGGGTAGCAGAGGAACTTATATTATATACAGGCGGATTAGTCTACGCCTTTGGGGCTATTTATCTCCTTGGGAATTTATATTATAGTATGGCGGCCCTAATATAGTTAAATTGCTACAATTGCGTAGCAATTTAACTCCCCAAAAATATAGTAAATGTAGCAGAGGAGATAAATAGCCCCAAAGGGGCTATTTACGACTAATCCGAACGCCAAATATATAGTAAGGGCCGAATTTACTGTAAAGGAGATAAATAGCCCAAAAGGCGTAGACTAATCCGCCTTACTATAAGATAAGTACCTCTGCTACGCAGAGGCAGATAAATAGCCTTTGGGGCTATTTACGACTAATCCTCTAGCTATAATAAATTCCCAATATATAGTAAGGGCCATTCAAAACTACGAGTAGAAAGATCTGCAGCAAATTATAGTATTACGAACTTAATATATATACGGGGTGTACCTGAATGTACGTTCTCTTTCCTAACTTATAAAACGTACTGACAACTTATATTATAGTATGGCGGCCCTAAATTACGGTATTGCGAGCCCTACGGCCCTTTAATTGACATAGACACAAACACTACACCAGGATGATGCATGGCAAATAGTCGGGATAGCTCAGTTGGTAGAGCAGAGGACTGAAAATCCTCGTGTCACCAGTTCAAATCTGGTTCCTGACACGTAAATAATGTATCGCTTCATACAAAAGAATTGTAATCAACGGGATCTCTTTCTCAATTTACTATATTAGGCGGGACGGGAATTGAAACTCAAATAAGCTCTTTTGCCCGTGAAAGCAAGAAAGATCTAATTAGCACGGCTTTGGTTTCCTCCCGAGTGCTTTGAAGCTCTTCTCCGAGAGTTCGGGTTCGGCTCGGGGTGCCATTCATTCATTTCTCATGCCCTTCCCCTTATGAGTCCGATCCGGGTGCTTTCATGAGTTTTATCAGTTCCTGTTGCCACTCAGCTTTCTTTTGTTATTGTTAAAGTGCCTGGTGCAGCAAATGTTCTCCTTTCCTTCTGTGAATTCCAGGAGATGTTGAGTTCCTGGTATTGTACCTAGAACGACCTTAGTCTAATTAGGAAAGACGGGAGCGTAAGGTAAAGAGCCCTTCATAAGCTGCACGAGTACTCAACTTCAAACTCAAAGACGGGAGCTAGAGGTAAAGAATAATTAAGGGAAAGAGGGGAGGTAAAGAGCCTTTCATAAGCTGCACGAGTACTCAACTTCAAACTCAAAGACGGGAGCTAGAGGCCTGTAGAGTGAAAATAACCCTCCTTAAGCTGCAACAGACGACTTCAAACTCAAACACGTACGCTACAGGCACGGGATCTAACCAGGCATTGCGTTAAGGCGTCGTGATATTGCACCATGAACTCTGTTAGTCGAATAGGAGAATGGTCTTGTTGCTCTCCATAGTCTTTGATCTGAATGGCGTTATTCTCCTTTTTAGAAGATATGAATGGCATCTTTTCCATAGTCGGCGTAGCACGTACTCATAAGAGAAAGAGGTACGACTGATCAAATCAAAGAGTGGCTCATAAGTCCAAGAGGGTCCGGTACAGAAGAATGCCTTTCATTTTCATAAGCTGTTCATTCAAAGAAAGAATATAACCTACCTCGGGAGTCATTAATCTAGTTGTTGGTGCCCGGGGTTCTTAAGAGGGAAAGATCAAGTACGCTCCCCCCCAAGATGAGTGAAGATCAATCTGGTCTGCTCGCCGCCACTAGGCAGTTATCTTTGATCCACGACCTTTCTGATCTGCCTACCTTGTGCACTAGCTTCACTGTTTAAGGCATACTACACGGATTCGAGTTGAAGGTGCTTGCCCGGTTCAGGATAATAAGAATAGAAAAGGACGAGTTAGCGGGGCTATATGCACTGCTTCTTCAAGGTTCGATCCCGGTTTGCCCACGGAAGAGCGGTATCTAAACCATACCTCTGCATGACTGACTAGAACTAGAGTAGAGGTACAGTAGATCTTTCGTAGTTTTTCATAGCTTTACTATATTTCGCAACTATACTGGTAATAATCTGCTTAGGTCCGAGTGAGTAAGTACGTTATTATAGTTAGTAGCAATTTACTCCTCTGCTACGCAGAGGTCGGTTTATTCATTCCTGGGCTGAGATATTTTATTTTCAACTTATATTATAGTATGGCGGATAGAACTTTTTCCTTCTCGGCTATCTCTTTAACAAAGGCAGCTTCTTCATTCGAAATAATGCGAGGCCCGAGGCCCTTACTATATATTTGGCGAACGGTAGAGTGAATATGAGTATCATATTCACGACCTGTTGCTGCGAAGCGACATAGAGGGCCGAGTGACAACGACGAACGGTAGAGTGAATATGATACTCATATTCACGCAATTATACTGGTAATAATTTGCTGCGAAGCGACGTAAGAGACCCGATAGGGACTACGGGGCGACGTCGACGGAAAGACGGAGGGGCGACGTGGGACGGGAAGACGGGGCGACTAAGAAGTGACGGGGCCTGTCACTAATGATTCTAGAGATGATCTTGTAAGATCAATTACATAAACTTCTAACTTCTCGGACGAAAGTGAGCAAAGCTAGTGGGCGAGTCGTGGGATCAAATATAATGGATGAGGTGAAAGCACGAGGGTCCGGTCCAAAGGATCAAAACTCTTGCACTGCGGGTCGGGAAGGAGGTACTGATTCAGCTCGGGAAGACGCAACAAGACGGAAGAGCCTCTTCTCTTTCCAGTTAGTCTTATGCATATATATATATATGTTGGAATTAGAATGTCAGTAGCTCTAGCTTAAGCTTAAATCACTTGAACCCCTTTCCCAACCCTTCTTGTCTTTAATCTGAATGGTCTTTCACCTAGACCCGTCTAACTCACGTCGCTAGCTTCCCGGGAACAGAAGAGTCGTGAATGGCGACATTCACTCTACCCCATCTTCCCGAAACCGAAATATTATTAGTTATTTAGTTATTAGTTTAGTTCGCTGTCTTCCCTCTGCGTCGCGTTCCTTAAGAAAGAGAGGCGTAGCACGTTCATTCCTGAAGTTAATTATTAATTAAAATAGTTATTATAAAATATAAGTTATAAGTTCGTTCATTCCTGAAGTTAATTATAAGTTGCACTCAAGCTCTTTGTGAGCAAGAGTCCCGACCGAGTAAGTTGGTTCCACTCCTTTCATTCCCATAGCTGCTTTTTGAGCCTATTCCTTATCAGTCATACCCTATGCTTGCTTTTAGAGTGGAATCCGGTGCCGTTCGCTCCGCTCCAATTCAAATATCGGATGCCCACAGACTCGGGCTCGTACGGGATTTATTATTTCTTTATCTACAGACTCAGGCTCAATACGGGATTTCTTTATAAAAAGTTTATATAAAGAAGTGGGTTCCCAGTAGAGGACAGGAGAGGCTCCGCACCTCGCACCTTAAGAAAGAAAGGATCCCCAGACCGGAAGTAATAGGTTAGAGAGAATGCGCCTAAAATAAATATAAATTTCCGAGTGATAAAGTATTCGACGAACGAGTTCTAATGCTAATGGTAGAGTTCATTCCAAGAGAAAGAATTCATGGTTAGAGTGAATGCAAAGAGAGTTGAGTTCGCCGGACGGCACCGGATTCTCGATCTTAATCTTAGGTTAGGGGAAAAGAGGGAAAGGCGCCATTCGGAAGGCTACCCGCTTTCACTTTCAAATAAGATGAGTCCCTAACCCGAACGATAGAATCATAATGGTAGAGTTCATGACTACACTACGTCGTTCTCACTCGTTCGTCGCTTTGCAGCAAGAGGTCGTTATTGAAGGAAGTTCCGCAAGCTGTGCTCCCTGATACTGTATTTGAAGCAGTTGTCCGAAGGTATATAATGAGTGGATGATAAGCAACTGAAACAAGTTCTTGCTAATGGTAAAAAGGGGGGTTTGAATATAAGGTTATGAGCCCGAAGGAAGAGTTAATTCTTTGAATGAAACCACGTCGCTATCGCTGCAAGAGTAGTTCATGGATGGCCCTCTACCGTCCCTCTTACTAATTTATATAGGATAGGGTGGGACCAGCCACTTATTATTTTACGTCCAAAACGAGAACAAGTACTTCCGGTCGAGCTCCAAAGAAAGAAGGTGCGAAGCCGTAACTCGGACCTCCCCTTTAAGAGTCGGAGACTCAAACTCTTTAGCGGCGGGTGAGCTACAGGAAGATTTGATCCTCGGTAGCTGGTCGAGCCTATCACGTCTTAAAAAATGAGTCCCAAACGCGTACTCCTAGTAATAGGTAGAGTTCGTCCCTGTCTTTTCTTTTCCTTTCATTATACGGTTATACGGAGAGAAAGAAAAGGCCCGAGTTAAACGACGAACAAGTGGAGACCCAAAGGGGAGATAGTAGAAGTAAGATGGGGAAAGGGGAGGAGCGAGTGAGTTAGACGCGGCTCACTGCTGCGTACGAGGAACGAGAGGAAAAGAGATTCAGTAGTTGACGTCTCGACCGGAAAGAAGAGAAAGGAAGACTTAACTTATAAAAGTACAGCTGAGTGGACGTCTCGACCGGAAAGAAGAGAAAAGAAAGGAAGACAACTAATATAATTGGAGTACAGGGACGTCTCGACCCACGGGTTAAACTATAGGAAAAGCTTCTCTAGACTCGGGATATGAAAGACCCTAACAGACCAGATATTCAGCAGCTGTTAAGAGTTTATGAGTTCGAGTTCTGCATTAGCTGTTAAGAGTTTATGAGTTCGAGTTCTGCATTATAGTAATGGGTACCCTTAAGAGTGTCCCCTGTAGAGTTCTGGTGAAGGTTCTGGCGTCGTTATCACTCGCACCTTTTCTTATTAATTCTTTTGATTTTCCTGGCACACTTTGATAGCTGAGTTGAGTAGCTAAGTTGCTCGACCGGAAAGAAGTAAATACAAATCTCATATATAAAGTCAAGTAAATACAAATCTCATATAGTTGTAGTAAGTAGGTGCCCTTATTAATGAGTTCATGGTTCATTCCTATAAGTACTAAACCTAAGGAGCTACGCCAGCTTCATATCCGGTCGGCCCCATATGAACCATAACTCTCCAGTCATAGGGCAGCGGCAGTTAGGTCACCTCACCTTCACTCGGACCATTCACTTACACCTGGAACTCTGTTAATTCACGACCCACTCAACGGTATAGGCAATGAAGATATTCGGCTTATCCGGTTCGGGGTGCCATTCACGACTCTCCTTCGGCAGCTGTTTTGTCTTCACTCTTCACTGCAGCAGTTGATTCAGCCGCGAATATCATAGTAGAATGGCATGAGGCCCCAAATAGTGAAAGATCTTCATGGCTACCGCTCCTTATTGTTCTGGCTCGACCAGCGGGTTCATAAAGAGAGGTGCAGAGCTAAGAGCAACAGACTCAGTCGGCACTATATACTTTTTCTTTCTTTGCCCATTCACACGCTTATTCAACTAGAGCATCAACAGGAAGAGACTCGGGGTCGGGCTCTTACGTCAAACTCCTATTCAAGGGTTCTCTAATATGGTGTCAGTGAGCTTTCCGTTGCTGCTCTTTGATGAGTTTCCTTGGCTGCGTACGAGTCCTATTCAGCTTTTGTTGCAGCGCCCGGTGTTTTCCTTTGCTCAGCAGCGGGGAGAGCAGATTAAGTGAAAGGATACGCGGGAGCGGGAGCTGGCAGAGGAGATGTTGTTCAAGGTTTATCGGTCGGTGAGCTGTCCTGTGAGTCATTGTACGGGATTCAGACTTGAGTTCAAGTGAAGGTACGAGTGAGTTAGACGTGAGGGATCGACCTAAAGGTCCGAGTGACTTAGCCTTACTATAATATAACGCGACAGCGACGTCTGTTGTGAGTTGATAGCTTTATCTGGACATCTTTATATAAGAAACAGATGCTGGACCAGGTGAATCAGACTCGGGAAGGTTCCGGGGAAGAACATATGAGTTCAGAGAGTGAATGGTTTAAAAAAGCCCTAGCTAGCTCAGTAGTTGAATCAAGCCCACGGAGCGGTGCATACTCTAGAATCATCCCTTTCAGCAGCCGGGAATAACGATTTTGACTCGGAATTTATATTTACAGGGTCAAATAGTTCTTTTTATATATGAGGAGGCACGAACACTTCGTATTTTTGTTTAGCTTAGTTCCGCTACTGGTACTGAGTTCGAGGCATATGCTCTGGCTGCTGTTCCTGGCGTAGCACCAGTTTCAAGAGTCTGTTAGTTTGATCCTGGGCACCGCTTAATAGTACGAGTCTCTAGTTTCGGCTTCAGGTTTTGCAGCGTTTATATTTATTTTAGGCCTGGACTGGCTTAAGTAGTTTCCTCCGGTATTGAATCAACTTTATACGTAACGTAATATGAGTATCAATCATTTATTAAAGAGTACCTTATTGAAAGCACTGCAAAGGACATATTAGTTGTTAAGTGCCACTTCAACTAATCTTCTCTTTCCATTCCCATTCACTGCATATGTTTACATACTTATTATTCTGATTATCCTTCACGACTAAGGTCAGAAGAACCAGAGCCGCTACAATAGTCAGAGACTGTGTCTCTAGATTTTCCGTTCCCACCCTGTGACAAGCAGGGCGGTACAGTCGAAAGACTCCATCCGTCCCCTATGTCCCGCCATAAGAAGCCATACTTTATTACATTACTGTCCTTAGTATTTCTCTTCCATGTGTGAGAGATCATTGGAGGATCAAACAGATCTTCCAGACTAGGATTAGGATCTAATGCAACCTGACAATACCATTTAAGCCATACCAACCACTTCTTTAACCAGTTGTGGTAAAGGGTATACTCCATGAAATCGGCCTCATTAGAATACCATTGAGACTCCTCCGGCAACAAGACCAATTGCTTGGGCTTGTACTTTTGTCGTACCATATCGACCAGGATCCCCTTCAGATAAGGGTTGAGGGCCCGCCCAAACCACAAATCCAAAGGTAGCCGATAATAAGAAAGGGACTTATCCGATACAACACGCAACCGCTTCCAACGCCTTGAAAGGCAATTAGAGAGTATACGTCCACGGACTCGAAACCCTGCACCTGCTAACCTAATCAGACAAGACCTATTTAGGCTGTACTTTTCAGCTAGTTGACAGAGCCCGATAAGGCTCGAAGAAGCAAGGATAGCTTTGGCAGAAATGGGCGTTAGGTTAACTTGAACCTTATTAACCCAAAACTGCTTAGCAAACTCCAGAGCACCCGTTTTAGAGTCAATTGACTTAGACTCAGATATAGATACATCCAGAATCCCTAACAGCTCACGAGACTTTTCAGCCACCGCAACTTATATTAGTATGGCGGCGATTACAATATCATCGCCGAGAAGAGCATACTTTCTAAATGGCGCCCTTCTCCTTGGGTTAACAAACCACGCTGCCAACCACACCATATAATGGTGTGAGAGACTGAAGAGGGCCCAAGAGCCGTAATAACCCAATGGCTGTCCCGTAGCAAACCTTACATACCTCGCTCGATTTAATAAAGGGCGATGCGTATAGAACACGTTTAACCAGAGAGAACCAAAGACAACGCACAACGACAGGGCTCGTCCGAATAATCGGGTGAAAACCGACGTTAAGACTACCACTGGCCACCTATCTGTCGCAGAAGAAAGGTCAAAGGAACAAACATCCAATGGCCGAATCTCTCTAAGACGGTGGATGGGACCTTCTTGTCTGAAGGTACCATCACTAGGAATACGAGATAAGACCCGCATAGCCCAGCTGTGCACGGGATACAGAAGACGCTGTCGCACATAGTTACCTATAGCAAACACACGCCTCTTACCAGCTCCTGAAAGGGTGCACGTAAGACGACCTGGATAAAGACTAAGGTCTTTGAGATCATCTCTAACCTGATTTAAGAAAGGCTCTACCTGAAATTGGTAGAAGCTTCAGTCTTCATTAACAACCCTTGTGTTGTAACTATAGTCTAGAGGATATAATGTCCTCTTCGACCATAACATTCCGGGATGCCAGCCGATTGCCTTATGATTAAAGATACGCGCATCAGATGCGAACGCTGCCAACTCATATTTCAAAGATTCAAATATGTTTGGAACAGGTTTAGAGACCTTTCGGAATCTACGATCATCATTCGGCGTCGACTTCCATGTTGGTTCCCAAGATATCCCTTTGTGCAGAGGGATCTGGGAGATCCAGGGCAGATACATCTTCTGGAGGGTTACAAATTTATCTTTTATTACACCCAACAGCGCCAATATCTGATCCGCATTTTGCTGCGGTTGCACCATAGATTGAAACGTTGCCTTGCTAATCCGCTTGGCAAGAGGAAGAACCCTACAGATACTAAACCATGACAAATACAGACGGACCAATCTATCCCCTCTTTCGGATCGGGTCATAATAATGAACCGATGTCGTTTCGGAATGATAGTTGGAATCCCTGCCCTACTTAGACTGACCTTGACGGTAGGCTTGCTATCCTTAGTAAGTGACTCAGCATAGTACTGTTGCAAATGCACAGCACACTGCTTCAAATACAGGGATGTAAAAAGCAGCCCAGATTTCCGAAATTCAAAACGTAGAAAGACCTTCGCGCGATAACAAGAGAGCAAACAGCTCCTTCTAAAGTGAGATAACCAGTAGCAGCCAGGTCACTGCATATGTTTCTCCGGTGAAAGAGGGTGTTTTCCCGTCCCGAACTCTTTAAATACAAATACGGTACCAGCTTCTAAATATGCAATTTGTGCGTACGAGTCCGATCTTTGGTAGCCGACCCGAGAATCAGATTAAACTCCTCGGCCCTCTCTCTCACGTCGCGATGCAGGTCGTGCCCAAAAATATAAGCCAATATATAGTAAGGGGGATTAGAACTTATATTATAGTAAGTGCGGAATTTCTCTTTCTTTTAGGGCCATATATTTGGCGGTCGGAATTTATATTCATTTTAGGGCCATATATTGGGGTGGTCGGCCCCACCATATATTTGGCGGTCGGCCCCACCATATATTTGGCGGTCGGAATTTATATTGATTTTAGGTAAATATCTCCTTTATATTGATTTTAGGTAAATATCTCCTTTATATTTATTTTAGGTAAATATCTCCTTTATATTGATTTTAGGCTTAGTCGTAAATAGCCCCTTTGGCTAAGGAGATAAATAGCCCCAAGAAGTAAATAGCACCAAAGGCCCCCCATAACATTAAGTTAAGTTCTAATCTGCCTGTATATAATATAAAGACCTCAGCTATGCTGAGTAGAAGAAATAGCCTTTGGGGCTATTTACGACTAAGTAGACTAATCCTACTAAATATAAGATAAGTACCTCTGCCACAACTTACTATATTTTTGGGGCATATAAATAGCCTTTGGGTCTATTTTCGACTCAAAGAGGCATAGCAGAGGTACAACTCTTATATTATATACAGTTAGAACTTAACTTAATATTATGGTAAATTCGGATTAGTCGTAAATAGCCCCAAAGGCTATTTTTCTACTCAGCATAGCTGAGGTCTTTATATTATAGTAAGACGGATTAGTTTACGCCTTTGGGGCTATTTATCTCCTTGGGGCTATTTATCTTCTTGGGGCTATTTATCTCCTTGAGGCAGAGAAATAGCCTTTGGGGCTATTTACGACTAAAGGAGATAAATTGCCCCAAAGGCGTAGACTAACTGTATATAATATAAGATAAGTACCTCTGCTACGCAGAGGCATATAAATAGCCTTTGGGGCTATTTACGACTAAGCCTAAAATAAATATAAAGAAATTGCCCTAAAATCAATCTAAAGGAGATAAATAGCCCCTTTGGCGTAGACTAATCCGCCTGTATATAATATAAGTTCCTCTGCTACGCAGAGCAGATAAATAGCCAAAGGGGCTATTTACGACTAAGCCATACTATAATATAAGTTCAAATATATGGCCTAAAATAAATATAAATTCCGCCATACTATAATATCTCTTTCAGCACTTACTATATATTTGAAAGAGCGTAAGAAGCGACCGCATATGAGCTAACTTGAGCTTTGTTTTTTTATGAGGCCTTAGATAAATAATATACAGTTTCAATTATTCTTCATATTATGTTCTCTTTAGGGGCAGTAGAAGCTGGTAATTAGAGTAGATGCGCAAAACACAAGAAAATTATAAAAAATTCGTTATTTAATCAGCAAATATATGTAAGGGGCTATATATTTGTTGCATGTGTTAAGCATATAGCAAAGTTGATCTTTTGATCTGAAATTGAACTCCTTATCTGAAGTCTACTCAAGAGCATCATTTTTTGTGTCTTAGGCAACCGTTTACCTGCTTCGCGGGACCTCGGTCCACTCATGGCTAAGCTTCTGTGGGCGGCACTTTTTCGATCAACATTTCATGAAAGATCCCCTAAAATAAATATAAATGACGAAAGGAGTCCTCATTTCATCTTCATCTATTACCAGTCAGATTCTGATTAGTTGGCAATCTTTTGAATGGTCGGATTAGTCTACAATTGCCAGAGCTGCAGTCGCCTTATAGGCTCGACTATAAAGGACATCGCCCAAAAGGAGATAAATAGCCCCAAGAAGATAAATAGCCCCAAAGGCGTAGACTAACTGTATATAATATAAGATAAGTACCTCTGCTATGCAGAGCATATAAATAGCCTTTGGGGCTATTTACGACTAAGTAAACTAATCCGCCTGTATATAATATAAGTACCTCTGCTACGCAGAGGAGAGAAATAGCCTTTGGGGCTATTTACGACTTATCCGGGAGATAAATAGCCCCTTTGGCCCTGCATTCATAATATAAGTTCTAATCCGCCTGTATATAATATAACTCTGCTACCCTGTATATATATTGGGCAGATAAATAGCCTTTGGGGCTATTTACGACTAAGCCTTAGTAGTAGATAGGCTTCTATAGGCGTATTCGGCCTAAAATAAATATAAATTCTTCGGATTAGTCGTAAATAGCCTTTGGGGCTATTTATCTCCTTAGGTAGGGCGTCTTCGGGCCCCAAAAATATAGTCAATTGTATTCGGGCCCCAAAAATATAGTCAATTGTGGTGCCCCAAAAATATAGTCAATTTAGGCTTCTTCGGGTTCTTTTACCCTAAAGAGGGGCATCTTGCGCATAGGTGGCTCCATCATGTTCCTCGTCGCTTGAAGAAGAGGAATGAGAAGAAATTTCTTCACTAGAGATACTCCCATTATCCCTAACCACCATAGTCTTCTTATTCGGGCATTCGGATGCAATATGTTCTTTTCCCAAACACTTAAAGCACTTGATATCCCTGCTCTTAGAAGTAGAAGAAGAAGTAGTAGGAAAAGGCTTCTTAGTGCTTGTTACCTCCTTTGAATTAGAAGGAAAACCCTCCTTCTTTGGCTTGTCCTTCCAACTTGAAGAGTAGTTTGAAGAAGATGGTTTCTTCATAATGCCCTTTCTCTTTAATTGTTGCTCCACTTTCATTGCTTGATGAACTAAGTCTTCAAGCTCCACATAATGTTGTAACTCCACAATGTCTCCAATATCTCGGTTTAGGCCATGGAGAAACCGAGCCATGGTTGCTTCCCTATCCTCCACAATATTGGCTCTAATCAAAGCCACCTCCATCTCCTTGTAATACTCATCCACACTCCTACTCCCTTGGATGAGTCTTTGCAATTTGTTGTGCAATTCCCTGTGGTAGTGGGAAGGCACAAATCTCCTTCTCATCAAAGTCTTCATTTCATCCCAAGTGTTGATAGGATGCTCTCCATACCTTCTTCTCTCCTTTTGCATTTGATCCCACCAAATTAAAGCATAATCAGTGAACTCAAGGGCAGCCACCTTCACTTTCTTTGCATCATTGTAGTTGTGGCATGAGAAGATTTGCTCTATTTTCATTTCCCACTCAAGATATGTGTCGGGGTCATTCCTCCCTTGGAAGGAAGGTACCTTGACTTTCACACCTCTTAGATCATCTTCATGTCGATAGTCTCTACCTCCTCTTTCATGTCTTCTTCCCCCTTCACGCCTCCTTCTTTCTCTTGGAGAACCATAGAATAGGTCACTTTCTTGATGAGATTCTTCATGATTAGAATTGCCCCCATGGTTAGAAACTCTTCCCATCCTTTCATGTAAGCCTTCAAGTTGTCTTTGAAGCATCCTCTCAATGTGTTGAGTAAGTGCCTCCATTTGAAGCCTATTAGGATCTTGCCTAGGGGAATTTTCCCCACTCATGCTTGCAACAAAAAAGATGACAAGGAAAATTACAAAAGAAATGTTAGAAAGACCTCACCACTCATTTGCTAGTTAGGGAAGCACATGAGGGGGGTTTAATGGGACACTTTGGGGTCCAAAAGACCTTAGAAATGCTGCATGAACATTTTCATTGGCAACACATGAAGCATGATGTGCAGAAATTTTGTGAAAGGTGCATTGTGTGTAGAAAAGCAAAATCTAAGGTATCACCTAATGGACTTTACACTCCCTTGCCTATTCCTGATTCCCCGTGGATTGACTTGTCTATGGATTTTGTTTTAGGGCTACCACACACTCAAAAAGGTAAGGACTCCATTTTTGTGGTAATTGACAGATTTTCCAAGATGACACACTTCATACCTTTCCACAAAGTGGATGATGTAATTCATGTGGCAGATTTGTTTTTCAAAGAGGTGGTAAGACTTCATGGCATGCCTAGGAGCATTGTCTCAGATCGTGACACCAAATTCTTAAGCCATTTTTGGAGGACCTTATGGAACAAGCTGGGAACAAAGCTTCTTTTCTCCACCACATGCTACCCTCAAACTGACGGCCAAACTAAGGTGGTAAATAGGACTCTTTCTACTCTTCTTAGAGCAATTATTAAGAAGAACATTAAGTCTTGGGAAGAATGTTTACCTTATGTTGAATTTGCTTATAATAGGGTTGTCCATTCTACTACTCAATTTTCTCCTTTTGAGATTGTTTATGCGTTCAATCTGCTAACACCTCTTGATTTGCTTCCTTTACCTAACACTTCTTCTTTAGTTCACAAGGATGGCAAAGCAAAGGCAGAATATGTGAAGAAGCTTCATGAGCAAGTTAAAGCTCAAATTGAGAAGAAAATGGAGCAATATGCGAATAGAGCCAATAAAGAGAGAAAAAGAGTTGTTCTTGAATCCGGTGATTGGGTGTGGGTTCATATGAGAAAGGAAAGGTTTCCTGCCCAAAGGAAATCAAAGCTTCAACCAAGAGGAGATGGACCATTCCAAGTGTTGGAAAGAATTAATGACAATGCTTACAAAATTGACTTGCCCGGTAAGTATGGTGTTAGTGCAAAATTTAATGTGGTTGATTTACGTCCTTTTGATGTAGGTGATGAAGATCTAAATTCGAGGACGAATTCGCCTAAAGAAGGAGCGAATGATGTGTACCAAGGAGGGGATACAAGCTTACAAGACAAAGCCAAGGAGGAGGAGGCATTGAAGGGAATGGGAGGACCCATGACAAGATCCAAGACTAAGAGAATGAAGCAAGCTTTGGAAGACTTAATAATGAAGGTCAAGGAAAAGAAGGATCAATGCACAATGGAGGCAACAACTAAATGGATCACATTCCTTCAACTTGAAAGTGAAATTGAGCCAACATGAAGACAAAACTTGAAGGCCCAAATCTACATGAGCATTCAAGGGCTACAAGTATCCAATTTTCGTAGATATTTTGGGGGAATTTTTTGAAGTGACTTTTGATGTCTTTTGGTGGGTTTTTAATATTTTTTGGGAGTTCCTAAGCTAGTATTAAAGAATTGTGGGAAATAAATGTCATGCATGCATGCATGATTATGGTGCATAATTAGTGCCTAGTGGGTCTTAGTGGATATTAAAAGCTTAGTGGGAAGTGTGGTAGAGGTTAATGTTTCAACCTCCACTAAGTCTATATATAGGTGAACTCTTATAATTGCCATTAAGGTTAAATCTTTAATGGGTGGGCTCAAACTTAGGTTTAATAAGTTATTAGCCAATTAAAGAAATTAAATTGGCCCATTAACATAAGCCTAACCCATTGATGATGGTATATGGCTATTGGATGGGGTTTTTGGATCAATGGCTTAATGATTTAATACCGATATGTTAAGAAGCTGTCAAACCCGTTAAACCATTTGGGAATCCGATTAAAACCGCGATCCTCTTCTCCTGCTCTGATCGCGATTTTTCTCCTCTACCGCAGCTCAACTAGCGACCTCCTTCTCTTCATTTCGCCGACGCGCGATCGCGCTCCACCGGTGCCGACGCCGAGGTGGATCGCCGGTGGGTCTGGCTTGCTCCGAGGGTGGGTTGATTCGTTCGGGCGGTGGCGACATACGCGACGCGATCACGGCAGGGGATCAAGTTTTGAAGGTCGATCGGTAAGTAGCTAGATTGCTTAAGGTTTTCATTCGATCTCTTCGGATTTCTAGGGTTGTTCATGCCTCACTGCCTATTTTGGAATGGATTTTCAGATCTGGTTGGTTCTTGATTCCGGCTGAGAAGAGATGGGGATCATGAATGGTTTGGGCGGTGAGTTTGCTTAAGCAGAGATGATTTCTAGGGCAAGCGATCCATGAATTGAGGTGAGGTTTTCTTTCATTGAATCTTGGATTTTTGCCCTAGTTTCTAATCTGATATAGAGTTAATTTTAGCTGAATGGTGGCTGCTGGAGATGGAGTTTAACCATGGAAGAGTTTAGCAGCCGTAACCATAAATCATTTCTTCTCAGGGACGCGTATTGTTTCAGAATTAGTTAGATTGATATTGATATGGGTTTTGTTTAGTAATGTTATTGATAAGAGTGCTAGTAGTTGTTGTTGTTTGTTAGGTTTTACATTGATCGGTGGAGAAATGGATTGATCTATTCATAGTTGTTGGTAGGATTTCGGTGAGATCCTGTTCATGGCCTGAATTGAACGGATTATTGATTTATTGTAATTTAGGTTTATTTGGTTTGTGTATAGTTAGATTAGTTAGGTTAACAAGGTTAGTTAGGTTAAAAGATTAATCTATTGTGATTAGGTTTTGATTGAGTTAAATTGGATTTATTAACCTAATGTGGTTAGCTTGGATTTAATTAAACATGAGATTGGTTGTATTAATTAATTAATACAACTAATTAGTGGATTAGTTAAACCCTATTAATAGCTATCCTACGGTTAGATTAGTCTAACCCAAGTTAGGTTAATTGAATAGAATCAAACTAACTTTGGTTTGATTAGGATTTCTTTGATATATCATGGCATTTAGGATGGTTTTATTCTTCTTGCAGGACCCTAAGCGATTATAGGACTTCGTACTATACGAGGATTTATTTTGCGGGTTCTAGGATTTGACCTGCGATTTATCAGGTGGGCAATTTACTGTATTTGGTCAATACAGTTCTATTCCATTTTCAGTGCATGATTCTTTTACAGTCATTGTAGTTTGATACCTTGATGTTATTCTTTCCTGTTATGTGTATACCTTATTCATTACTCATGTTTATACCATGCTTGTCCTTATGCCTGTTGATCTTGGATTATCATTCCTGATTGTTGTTTCTATCCTTGATATGACATTGGTGATCATTATTGATATGATTCTTTCTTATGATACCTGCGATCATCATGACTTATACCTACGCTTATTGATTAGTATGGTAGGTGCTGATTGCTATGATTTGAGCATTTTATCATGATGCATGATAACGATTGTAAATCTCATTGTTGTGGGTCTATCATGATGGTAGATGACTTTAGTTGTATATCTACATAGGTGGTTATCATACCCCATTTCCATCATGGTGATGGTGACTGTATGGCGGTGTACGTAGTCGACGGCTGTATGGCAGTACGCAGCCGAGTTGATGATCTGCCTCGACACCGGGTAGGTGGTACTCAGAGAGTACATGGTTGATACGTCGGTGATGAGTATTAGAGGACAGATATCGGCCATAGGATATGTAGCTTATCATAGCTACGGGATCACCGGACGTGGAGCACTGATCCCCGATTTGGATCACCGGACTACTTTGTTGTAGGGTGCGGAGTACTGATCCCCCGATGCTGGCCACCCCAGCCTCAGATGCTTGCACAAGTGTTGTAGTGAGTGGGGCAGTTGCATCATACATATGCGCATCATGTGCATGATATATATGTATTGGACCGCACTGATACTGCATTTTGATTGTCTACTTGTTTGACTCTTGACTGTTGCATTATGTTTGACATGTCATTCATATGGTGCATTGCATGAGATCCATGTTAGTTATGTATTATCTGCAGAGACTTTATTGATACCTTATTGACCTTTGGTATGTATCTATCCTTTGGTTATTTCTTTTATTCATGCACTGTCTTTCTATATTACCCACTAAGTATTTGTACTCACATCTTTGGACCCTGGGATTTTTTTGTCTTCCCAGATATCAGGTAGGAGCTTACAGAGGATGCCAGGGATCTACCAGCTATGCCATCTCACGACGACTAGATTTTATGTGTGTGTGATGTATTGTGGTATACTTGTGATACTTGTCGTGTTGTTGTTTATGATTTATAGTTTCGGATTTCCGACTTCGTCTTGATAATTATGGTGGATTTTCACATGTAGTATTTCTTGGACTCGTATCCATTGCATTGGACTTTATTGGATTTATGTTTCCGCTCCTATGATTCTAAGTTTTGCGTATTTGACGAGTTTTCTCGCTAGTAATTGTGTAGGATGTGTATGTGGCCGTGTGGGTCACCTTTTACTTCTGTTTAGTATATAAATCCATATTTTGTAGTATGGATAGGCCGTGTTGGCCTTTATATATGTGTGTATACAGGGAATTATCAGGGATACTGGGGAGGTGCTGTCGAAATTTTTCGGACGGCTATCTCCCGGGTCATGACAGTTTTCTCTATTGTGAGAGCTTCCTTTGGTTCTTAGGCAAAGAACTAATCTTGATCTTATCAAGGCAACTTATGGTGATCAAAACCCCCATGACTTATCACTCACCTTCTTATCTTTCTTGAGTGTGGCGTCAATATCCTTCCCTAGATCTGAATATCAAGGCGATCCGTTCTAAGGTGCTTATCACCTTGTCGATGTATGCACTCTGACTTAGGCCAAACAATTTTTTAGATCTATCTCTGTAGATCTTGATGCATAGAATATAGGCTGCTTCATGTAAGTCTTTCATTGAGAAAT
>NC_133867.1:12467647-12469896 GCF_044706935.1 Curcuma longa | reverse complement strand
AAGTGCGCAACTGATATCTAATACCCATGATGAAAAAAAATAGATAAATTGATTTCTATAACATATATACCTGAGGCAAAAAGTCTCACTTCTTTTCTTCTTAACTTCCTCCAAGTAAAGCTTGTAGTTCCTCTTTCAATGTCCGATCTCACCACAATGAAAGCAGGTTCCTTAGCCACCCTGCCTTTGGGTTTCAGTGCAAAAGTGTTGGCCTTGGCCTTGGCTTGGGTCTTTACCCTTACCTTTGAGCTTTTATTTGCCTTTGCCTTTCTGTACCATCAATACGATACCAGGATTAATCTTTTTGAGATTGGATTTAGCAGTTTTCAACATGCTGAATATCTCAAGTAGAGGCTTACCAATTTCATTCATATTATAGTTCATGACATGCAAGTCGTATTATGAATTACAACATGCACACACAACACAACCACAATCACATCGGAGTTAAAGGTCATAACCATGCACCAAGGCAACTAACACACAACAATATTATTATGTTTGCAAAAATTACTTTTGAGCAAAAACCTCACGGCGGTCCCACTGTCGATTAGTGGGCGGGGGTCAGGGGCCAGTGCCCCTTGCGGGGGCTAAGCAAAATTTTATATACAACTCCTTGAATGATTCGCTACCCTTAGTTTATCAAAATGAACTTGAGACCCTCTTGTTCTGTTAATGCATCCTTGTGACAAAAATCGCACAATTTATTCACAACAGATCGTGAAAAATTTATCACAATCTGTTCTCAACAAAACGACACAACTTTATCAACAGAATATCATAGGTTACAAACTTTTATCAAATGCAATCGAACTATAGCACATTATCATGAGACACACTTTTGCACATCTGTCAACATGATGATGTTATATCCTCTTAGTTTGATCAACATAAACTTTTACATACAGACAAAATACTCATACAATTAGGCAACCCATAACAACAATATGTCCTACTTTTATATCACATATATAAGAAAAAAAACTTTCTATGTTCTTTCGCAAGTGGCTCTGATACCACTGTAGGGAATCCTATGCAATAAATAATAAATCACAGTAGAAAAAGGATCCCTTGAGCGATCCATGCGAAAAAAAAACTCATACAAGTTTAGCTCTACAAAATCCTATCTAATAGGGTATACCTTTGGAGCGTGCCCTTCGCTTATCCCGCTCGTCCAAAGTTTGTCGGATCTCTTGCACGTTCAAGTGTCTATGCCTCTATGCGTATCCACACGAACACTCACTTTTGGAGAAAATTTTGATTGTGCTAGCAACCCTTTGGTGGTGTGTTCGGCCAAGAAGAAGAGGGGGAAGAAGATGAACATCCAACATGAGTTTTGGGAAGAAAAAACTCTTTTTATACTCAAGCCATGAATACTAAAGGTTTTTAGGCTTTTGGTATTCTCTCATTAATGCATGATTAATCCTTATTAATTATGCATGATGAATTTAACTTTATCTTCTTCAATGCATGTTTAATCTACATTAATCATGCATGATGAATCAAACTTCATTCATCAAGTTGGTTTAATTTGAGTCTAACTCAAATTCAACTAACTTGAGTCTAACTCAAGTCTCGGCCATCCAATAAGTTTAATTGTTCCTTTAGTCAAACTAAAATGAACCCATCTACCCAAAATAGAATGTTATTTGTGTGTGACCCAATAGGTTCTCGTAACATTGGCAATGTCTCTAAAACCCATTTTAGAAACATAAGCAATGTTTCTCTTAAATTTCTGCCATCTTTTGCTTTTTCATAAGTTTCTGTGGGTCTTTTTGATTTGTTACGTGATATTTCGATTTGTTCTAAAGTTTGATTAAGAAGAACTAAAGAGATATCATCAAGTGAGAGTCTAACTGTGACAAAATTGTGAGTGCCTATATTCTTGAGAGAAAAAAAACATGAGGGAGTGCTTGTGAGGTTTGGTGCAACTGAGGAGAGTAGGTCACTTCCAAATCTTCAAATACAAGCATTGATAAGAGAAATGCAATGGATGATGAGGGTTGAATTAGAATTCATCCATGAGAGACTGGATAGAGTGGAGAGAGTACATCGGGAAGACATCCTCAAGACCATTCTACCGTTCCAGAACAAAGACGTGCTCAAGGGGTTGATATAGAAAGAAGAAGAGGTGGTGGAAGATTTTTGTGAGCGCACTTACGATCGGGGTTGGATAGGATATAGAAGATATAGGAATCGGTGTAGAGAAGATAGGCTTGATGGAAATTGAAGGGCTAATGACTTGGGAG
>NC_133867.1:12462355-12467547 GCF_044706935.1 Curcuma longa | reverse complement strand
AAGAATGTTGGTTTCATTGGGATAATGAACAAAATTCAGCTTTCAACTTACTTAAGAAAAAGCTAACTTCTACACCATAACTTGCATTGCCTAATTTTGCTAAAACTTTACATAATTGATGATCTATTATGCATCAATGGAGGTCCAATTACAAGGGCTAAGGCTAAGAAGATAAAGGAAGCACTTAATGTGCTAATTGAATATGTGAATATCAAAGTTACAATTGAAGAAGGTTTGACCAAACAAGTTATGCAACTTAGTCAACCTAATTCAAGCCTTCGACAGGCTAATCTAGCCACTTAAGTCTCATGTTTATGTAGTATGGATATGTAGGCTCAATTTCTAGCTTTATTTAAGTTGTAACGATGCCATAAACTTAAAATAGTTAAGTAGTCTACATAGACCTTTACTAAATGAGTTTTCTTTTGGCCTTTTAGGATTTTTTGGTCACCCTATAGCTATAATTAAAGGGGGACGGCCACACATGTATCTTTTGGCATATTTTCAATCTAAAGCATAGTGAGGCTTTCACTTGTTGGTTCTTCATTGAACTAGAACTTATCAAGGCATCCCCTTGTGGCATTCAAGGACTTACCAACCTCCATCCCAAGGTTGTGGCATCTTCCCTCTTCCTCTATACCAAGGTTCGATTTTCTTAAGTATTGGGTCAAAGTTCTATTCATCCTTCTTATCAATTTAGACTTTCCTTATTTGTTTCTTCAAGTCATTGTGGTTCTTGAGATTTTTCTCTCATGGGTTCACATCCTCGAATGAGCGCCGCTCACTTGGCTACCAGGATTCATAAACTCAGTACTTAACCTGGAGGTCTAGAGTTTGAATCCTGGGGAAGACAAAAATCCACTGGCCAGGGGTGGAAAGACCTAGTGAGTAACGGCACGGCCAAGGGTCGTCGGTTGACGACATAAGGGGTCGTTATTGGGCCGCCAATTGGGCCGCCCAAGGGACCGCCCAAGGGGCCGAGGGGCCGGGTCGTTACAATAAAGCAACTTCTCACTTGGCTACCAGGATTCATAATTATTGTAACGACCCGGCCCCTCGACCCCTTGGGTGGCCCCGCTGCGGCCCAACTGGCGGCCCCTTGGCGGTCCCTTGGACGGCCCATCTGGCGCTCACTTGGCTACCAGGATTCATAAACTCTAGTACTTAACCTGGAGGTCTAGAGTTTGAATCCTAGGGAAGGCAAAAATCTACTAGCCAGGGGTGGAAAGACCTAGTGAGTAACGGCACAGCTAAGGGTCGTCGGTTGACGACATAAGGGGTCGCCATTGGGCCGCCAGTTGGGCCGCCCAAGGGGCCGAGGGGCCGGGTCGTTACACACTCTACCCATACTCCTTTTCTTATCCATAGTTAGGCCCTACACCCTATGATTGACCCACGCATAGCTGCTACGAATATTCCCAAACTCAAAGTCATGGCTGAAGGTTGAGGCAATCATACGATTGCCAGACTGGTCCCCTAGATACCCCTTTATAGACGGGTGGTGTTTACCGATTGGAGAGGCCTTTAATGACTATCGGATCTGGTCTCCTATTATTGCTGTCATTGAGATGCTCCTTCGGAGACTATATAATGTTTAGCGATTGGAGAGGCCTTCAACGACTATCGGATCTAGTATCCTATTATTGTTGTCATTAAGATGCTCCTTCAAAGAGTATATAAATCCTAAAAAGGAATGCATAAGGGTATGTGCAAGAACACTCATGTCTTCTTCTTCTTCTTCTTCTTCTTCTATATTTCTTCATTGCATTCATTCTCCTTGAGCCCCTGTGCTAACTTGAGCATCAAAGTGACCCTGCGGAGCCCCCTCAATACCCATTCTAATCTATGTTTGAGTATTGTAAATCTTCCCATGTCTTCTTCATTCTCAATTAATCACTCTCTTCATCATCAAAGTTTACAACATTGCCTCTTCAACTATCTTCTCCCCAGATTCACTAGACCATGATCTCAAATAGGAACAATGAGGCATCCTAATAAACTAACAGATTTGAACCTTGTTCATATAGGACTTGATCAGGCACTCGCTATCTATTTTCATTATTCAACTATTTGACAACATGAAAAACCAAAAGCTCTACCCACCCTCTCTATCTATCCAAGGGATGGAAGGACTGAGAGCTTTGGTGTCCCTTCTAGTCAAAATTTGAGGTCTCACAATCACTAGCCAATATGCTTTTCTCTCATCCCTTTCTTCGTTCATGGTTTGGTTCAATATTCTAGTGTCCTAGGCAGAACCACACCATTTCATCCCAAACTTAGTGGTTAAACTCTACTGTAGTGATAATACTGTAGGGGAGGTCCTACTGAAAAATAGCTTGACTCCATAATGAAAGGAATATTGAAAATAGTTTTTTTTTTATTTTAAAAAAATATAATGGGTGAACGACGGGAATTGAACCCACACATAGTGGATTCACCTTCCCTCGCATAGAACAAGGAAACGAGTTCTTGTTCTTCTATATGCTTCCCTTGCATTCGGAAAACAAGGTGTGAATTCTAATGATGGCTAAGTGAAAGGACGGGGTGGCAGCCGGCTTTGAATACCATAGTCGAATAAAAGAATGGTATTGAATACCTATGTTGTGAGCCATTCACTCTTGGAATGTTAGATTGTTCCCACATTTAGATATAAGCTATCTAACTAAACTAAACTAGACTTATATAGTATTAAGTTCTTTTAGAAGAGAGGCCCCAAATTCATTAATACTACAAATTCACTTGACTCCAAATTAATACTCAAAATAAGAGTCTAGTTAAGTTGATGAGATACAAATGTGATAGCGACATTCTAAGGAAAAAGCATCCCAAGCAACGAAAACAAGAGCTACAACTAGCGTATTATAATGAAGAGATGGATATATGCCTTCACCAGATTCAACTAAAAAAAGCATATGGGAACTGATGAAACTCACTAAGCAAAGCATCCGAATGACAAATATTCACTTTGCCCAAGGCTGCCCTATGACTTCCTGGTGATGGTTCCAGATGGGAAAACACATATGCAACTAACTTGAGAGTAGAAGAAGACAAGAGGGCTGAGGCAAAAAGACCCACTACCTAAGCTGCTACTCTTGTCGTTTGTAGTAGTTGGATCCCTCACCCCATCGCCACTTAGCTATCGCTCATCCCTCAACAATAGGTCGTGAATGGAAAGAGTTCATGGCTATGAATAAGCAAGAGTCGTGAATGGTATTTAAGTTGAAGATGTTAGGAAATTCAATGATATGCAACTAACTTGAGAGTAGAAGAAGACAAGAGGGCTGAGGCAAAAAGACCCACTACCTAAGCTGCTACTCTTGTCGTTTGGAGTAGTAGTTGGATCCCTCACCCCATCGCCACTTAGCTATCGCTCATCCCTCAACAATAGGTCATGAATGGAAAGAGTTCATGGCTATGAATAAGCAAGAGTCGTGAATGGTATTTAAGTTGAAGATGTTAGGAAATTCAATGATATGCAACTAACTTGAGAGTAGAAGAAGACAAGAGGGCTGAGGCAAAAAGACCCACTACCTAAGCTGCTACTCTTGTCGTTTGGAGTAGTAGTTGGATCCCTCACCCCGTCGCCACTTAGCTATCGCTCATCCCTCAACAATAGGTCATGAATGGAAAGAGTTCATGGCTATGAATAAGCAAGAGTTGTGAATGGTATTTAAGTTGAAGATGTTAGGAAATTCAATGATAAGTATAAGTATCATCATGAACTACTTTATTTCAAGTACTTTCTTTCCCTAGTAGTCTAACATGTCCACATTCAAAACTATGAAAGATCTACTCTTTCCACTACATTAGTGAACTTTAAATTGGAATTCCTGTTGATAGAGCTCCACCCTATAAAGAAGCAAAATCGAAGTAGTAAGAGTTATGTCTTGCCTTATTCATTTGTTCCTCCTGTCTCCAACAACATCTTGAATTGAAGTCAAAAGTGAACGAAAGTATGGGGGTTCTTTTTATCAACCAAAACTCAGCCCCTGGATAAAGAGGTCAGAGCAAGAGTGTGATCCTTCAACCCCTGATCTTAAGACTTTTAGGTTCTTTTGATAGATCACAAGCCCCAGATAAAGAGGTACTACTATAATAAGTTGAAAGACTGTGCCCTTGGATAAAGAGGATCAAGAGGTTTGAACAATAGTTTTCTCTAGCCTTTTCTAAGCCAAGAGAAAAGAAGCTTAATGCAGTTGAACTCACTCTTTATAAACGTTTGCAGTTGAAGTTTCTCGGCACCACTATAATAAGGATAGGATAGGTTAGAAGTTGGTGGAAAGAGTTGAAAGTCAAAAGAAGGACGAAAACAACATCGAAGGAAAGCGGCTACAGAGATTGAAGCCAAGGAGAATAGCTTTTGAGTTTAATATATGTTCCAACTGTAGTTGCTTTTCTTTTAGCTATAGTTTCCCCAAAGAAAGAGTACATGAGATGAACACAAATCTTTAAGAAGCACATGCACGGGGTACTATACTCAATGGGAGTATAGGAAGAGAAAGTCACGAAAGGTTGCTTATAATAAGGTTCAAAGCACAGAGCGAGTGAGGCGTATAAGAGTAGAATGAAAAGGTTGAGTCCATGAGCAAGTCTTTCGAAAACTAAATTCAATGAAAGTCCGAACTTCCTAAAAGATATTCAACTATGGTATGTATCGGATAGTGATAAATGGCCCTTATACTCCTTCATTCAGATATTCGACTATGATATGCAAGTCCATTGACATAAGAGATTGTAGCTTGGGCCAAAAATGAAGGGGCTAAGTGGGCGAGTGATAATAACGCAGAAGGGGCAGATCATTCCATACCTAACTTAGTTTTAGATGCCATACTTAGTAGCACCTACCACTCTTCTTAGCCCCTTCAACTTCATATTCAGGATGAGTGAGCCTGAAATTGATAAAAACCATGACAACTTGGAGCTATCTTTCAAAGGTCTATTGATCTCTAGCTTCACTTTGATGTCTGAGCAGGTCAATTCTTGCTTTCCTCTGATTCAAGGTCTTTGTCTATTGAATGGAGGGAGGGCTTCCTGCTCCTTTGGAGGTCACTCAAGCTAGGTGCAATGATGTTTGAGGCCGGTGAGGAACGAGGAAACCTAAGTGGGAAGAGGCTCAGACCCATGACTATGAGCACTTGAACTCAAGATAATTAGATAGTACAACAAGCTAATATGGATCATGCTCAATCCAC